>NW_026454973.1:0-5480 GCF_943734635.1 Anopheles cruzii | reverse complement strand
TGAAGACGAAGGTTATTTAAATAAAGGATATTGTCAAACCTATTACATGGCGACCGTGCAGCGTCACGAATATTGAAAGAAATAAACGAAGTTGAACAAAACCAGTGTAATACATTTCTTGAAAAATACGGCTGAATTGAATTCCGTTTTTGTGATAATCATAGTTCACATTGAACAACTCGTATGGGATTTGAAAAGTTACAACATCTCATCACAGTACAACCGGCATAAGAAAACGCCGAGATAATAAGAAATCGAAACTGACGTACGAATGAGCAAGAAGCTTACATGAAATTCATATGAAGGTGTTAAAAAAATAAAAAAAAAAGGAGAAAACGTGCATTTTTCTGCGGAACCTCGAAGATGTCGCCCTTCTCAGAGAAATAAACCTAAACGCGAAGGAATCCTGATAGCCAACGACGACGGTGATAAAATAAAGTGATCAACAGAGAATTCACACGACAAGCAGTACAAGCATCATCATCATCATCAGCATTAAGCATCGCATCAGCGTCGAGCATCAGCGTCGAGCATCAGCGTCAAGCATCAGCGTCGAGTATCAGCATCGAGCATTAGCATCATCATCTTTACCACAAGTTCGTTACTGTTAAGAACCTTAAGTATTTTACCTTTAAATAATTTATCTTAATTTATAAAAATAGACAAACAATAAGTAAATAGGAAAATTCAGTAATAAGTAATAGGTAATAGCTAGGCTATTTAGTAAATCAAAATGGCATCAATGATAGAACTCATAAAAACAATCCCAGTACTAATCCCAATTTACAATGGGGATAGCACTAAATTAAGTAATACGATTGCAGCCCTTAAGGCTTGCAAATCACTAGTATCTCAAAGAAACAATGAACTAGTCATGCAACTAATTTCATCGCGATTAGAAGGAAAGGCTAAACTTGCGGTAGGCGACGCGCCAACAGACATAGATGAAATAATTAAGAATCTTGAAGCAAAGTGCAAGTTGAAAATTTCACCCGAAACACTTGTTGCTAAGCTTAACGCTACCAAGCAAACGGGCGAAGTAACAAAGTATACCGAGGAAATTGAGAAGCTTACGCTCGAATTAGAGCAAGCTTATATAGGGGAAGATATACCAGCACCGGTGGCCGAAAAAATGGCTATTAAAGCAGGCGTTAAAGCACTTGCAATAGGAGTTAAAAATAATGAAACAAGATTGCTATTAAAAGCGGGTAATTTTAATACCCTTATGGCAGCATTTGAAAAAATTTTCGAGTACGATAATGGTAACACAAGTAATGTTCTGGCCTTCCAGTCAGAACATAGCTATAATAGAAATAATCCAAACAGATACCGCCAGAATAATAACAACAATTACAACAACAAAAACAACTACAACCGTCAATACAATGACAACAATCACAACCACAACAATTATAACAACACCAACTACAATCGACAATACAATGGTAATAAGAACCGTGAATACAATCAGCAATACCAGGATTATCGCAATAATCGGTCTTACCAGGATAATAATAATCCAAGGCCAACACAAAAATCGCAACACAGAGGAAACCAGAAATCACAAATTTATTATGCAAATTCGGAAAACTCCACACTCCCCCAAGATATCAATGTTGGGGGCCCCGACGAAGAATCCCAGCAACAAATCAAAATTGGAAATTTACAACAAAATTACTAAGCACCCATCAACCCAACTTTAAAAAAGGCAAGCTAGGGATAACAAGTAAATGCTTACAAGTAAATACGACATATTGTAACTTTGTTCGTTTAAAATTAGGATTTTCAACAAATGAAGCAACACTCTTGGTAGATTCTGGTGCTGACATTTCAATCTTGAAACTAAATTCTATAAATGTAACTCAGTTTATTGTCGAAAAAGAAAAATGTCAGATTACCGGCATTAATGAGTTAAAAATAGAAACACTTGGTTCAATAGTAACAGATATACATTTACCAAATGGTGCAAAGATTAAACACAAGTTCCAGGTAGTGCCACAAAATTTTCAAATTCCTACTGACGGTATACTCGGTAGAGATTTTCTAACAAAATATCATTGCTCGATTAATTACGACACTTGGATTCTCACGATCAATAACAGATCGGAGAGTATAGAAATCACTATTGAAGACAATTTGAATGGAGAAATTATTATTCCTCCGAGATGCGAAGTTTTCCGGCAAGTTCATACTGATAATATCCGCGACGATTACGTTTTACTGTCACAGGAAATAAAACCTGGAGTGTATTGTGCTAGCACAATAATTAATTCTGATTGGCATTTCGTCAAATTTATAAACACAACTAGCGATCCGGCACATATCAGCAGAAATTTTAAAAGAACATACCACATTCTTAGCAATTTCAATGTTTTTAATCTCAACCAAAAGAAAAACAATAATAGAAATGATATTTTATACAAAGAACTAAATTTAAAAGATACTCCAGAGTCACACAAAGATAAACTAATAGAGTTATGCTCAACATATAACGATATATTTTCATTAGAAGGAGATACTCTCACAAGAAATAACTTTTATAAACAAAAGATTAATCTCAAAGACGAGAATCCGGTATATATAAAAAACTACCGTTCCCCAGAAGTACACAAAGAAGAAATTAATAACCAGATTAACAAACTATTAAACGATAAAATAATAAAACCTTCCGTCTCACCATACAATTCACCAATCCTATTAGTACCAAAAAAATCAGCCCCAGGTTCAAAGAAATGGCGTTTAGTCGTCGATTTCAGACAACTAAATAAAAAAGTTGTCGCTGACAAATTCCCATTACCAAGAATCGACGAAATCTTAGATCAACTTGGTAGAGCAAAATATTTTTCAACCCTTGATTTAATGTCGGGTTTTCACCAAGTGGAACTGGATGACAAGTCTAAACAATATACAGCTTTTTCCACCCAGAACGGACATTTTGAATACAATAGATTACCTTTCGGACTGAATATTTCTCCCAACAGCTTTCAGAGGATGATGACAATAGCTCTCAGCGGTTTACCCCCTGAAAGTGCATTTTTGTATATCGATGACATTATCGTAATCGGATGCTCTATTAATCATCACCTCAACAACCTCCAGAAAGTGTTTGAAAAATTAAGAACCCACAATTTAAAACTCAACCCATCTAAATGCCATTTTTTCTGTGCTGATGTAACGTATCTAGGACATCACATTTCTGAGCAGGGAATCCAGCCTGATAAAAGCAAATACTCAGCAATCCTTAACTATCCAGAGCCAAAAACAGTAGATGAAACCAGAAGGTTCGTAGCTTTCTGTAACTATTATAGACGTTTTATTCCATACTTTGCAGACGCAGCAGCACCACTAAATGCGTTGTTGCGCAAAAATGTAAAATTTATATGGACTAATGAGTGCAGAACCGCATTCAACACCCTTAAAAACAAATTGCTTAACCCGCAAATATTGCAATTTCCGGACTTTAAAAAACCATTCGTCCTAAGCACAGATGCTTCAAAAATAGCATGTGGCGCGGTTCTGTCACAAACACACGGCGATATGGAACTCCCAATTGCATATGCAAGTAGGAAATTTACAAAAGGGGAAAGCAATAAATCTACAATAGAACAAGAATTAACGGCAATACACTGGGCAATAACATATTTTAGACCCTATTTATATGGTAGAAAGTTCGTAGTAAAAACTGATCACCGCCCTTTAGTGTACTTGTTCTCAATGACTAACCCATCATCTAAATTGACTCGGATGAGACTAGATTTGGAGGAGTTTTCCTTCGAGGTGGAACACGTTAAAGGCAAAGATAATGTAGGACCCGACGCACTATCACGTGTTGCCATCGATGCCGAAGATCTAAAAACCCTACCAGTCTTACAAATACAGACGCGATCAATGACAAAAACAAACATACGAAACGACAGCAACAATCGACCAGATAGCGGGACTAATCATCTCATGGCATATGATTCAATTAATAATATTGACGCTTTTGATTTACCAAAGTTAGTGTTTAGTTTATCAAACCGGGACAAAGTGCACATAACAGTGTACAATAAAAATGTGAAAAAGATTATTGCTCAAGCGCAATTTTCTTATGCATTACAACCAACTAACATAAAAAGGTACCTCAACACTATTAACGAAATGGCCAAAAATACGGGACAGAAGGCAATTGCTATTGCCAAAAATGATACGGTGTTTGAAAATATTTCGCCCGAATATTTTAAGCAAATGTGTTGTAACACACTCAAAGATGTGCAGATAGTACTTTACAAACCAGCACAAATTATCAAAAACCAAAGCGAAATTGTCAAGCTGATTAAGGAAAACCACGTGACACCCTTAGGAGGACATGTAGGTATAAATAAGCTGACGCAAAAACTTCGAAGAAACTACTATTGGGTTAACATGAGATACACAATAGCAAATTACGTCAAGTCATGCTTGTTCTGTAAGCAGAACAAACACACGCAAAAGACACAAGAAATACCAACACATACGACTACCCCAGACAAAACATTTAATACGATAGCAATGGACACAATTGGTCCATTTACAAAGACTTATGCAGGGAACCGATACGCATTAACTATACAATGTGAATTATCTAAATACATCATAATCACTCCAATAATTGATAAACAGGCCAAAACACTAGCCAAGGCTTTTGTAGAATCGTTCGTGCTGAAGTATGGTTGCCCCTCTATTATCAAAACAGATATGGGAACCGAGTATAGAAACGAAACTTTCAACCACATATGCACAATGCTTACCATTGAACATAAATTTTCTACAGCTTATCACCCTGAAACAATCGGAAGTTTAGAACGAAATCATAGATGCCTCAATGAATATTTGCGGCACTTTATAAACGACTCGCACGATGATTGGGATGCATGGCTACCATTCTATGTTTTCTCCTACAATACAACCCCACATTCAGAACACAATTATTCACCGTTTGAATTAGTGTTTGGAAAACCATACCAACTTACAAATAATCCGAATATGCCAATAGATCCTCTTTATAATATAGATTCATATGCGGCTGAACTAAAATACAGAATTCAGTCAGCTTGCAATAAAGCCAAAACGCTATTAGACAAATCAAAAACAAACAGAGTTAGCAAAACAACTAAAACTAACCCAATAAGAATAGAAACAGGTAGTAGAGTTTGGTTAACAATCGAAAATCGTAGGAAGCTCGACCCAGTTTATTCGGGACCATTTAGCGTCGTTAGCGTAAATCATCCTAATGTAACAATAGAAAATTTAGCAACTAAGGAAACTCAAATTGTACATAAAAATAGACTTAGAATTTAAAAGATACACAACACAAAACATTGTAAAAGACACTTGGAGATAGCCACGAAATTCAAAAAATGGTTTTTATTCATTTTTATTCATAAAAACAATTTTTTTTTAAAAGAGGGTAGGTGTAGCGAATATTCTTCTAAGTAGGCTAAGATAGGTATATAGGTATT
>NW_026454972.1:0-5482 GCF_943734635.1 Anopheles cruzii | reverse complement strand
GAAGACGAAGGTTATTTAAATAAAGGATATTGTCAAACTTATTACATGGCGACCGTGCAGCGTCACGAATATTGAAAGAAATAAACGAAGTTGAACAAAACCAGTGTAATACATTTCTGGAAAAATACGGCTGAATTGAATTCCGTTTCTGTGATAATCATAGTTCACATTGAACAACTCGTATGGGATTTGAAAAGTTACAACATCTCATCACAGTACAACCGGCATAAGAAAACGCCGAGATAATAAGAAATCGAAACTGACGCACGAATGAGCAAGAAGCTTACATGAAATTCATATGAAGGTGTTAAAAAAATAAAAAAAAAAAAGGAGAAAACGTGCATTTTTCTGCGGAACCTCGAAGATGTCGCCCTTCTCAGAGAAATAAACCTAAACGCGAAGGAATCCTGATAGCCAACGACGACGGTGATAAAATAAAGTGATTAACAGAGAATTCACACGACAAGCAGTACAAGCATCATCATCATCATCATCAGCATTAAGCATCGCATCAGCGTCGAGCATCAGCGTCGAGCATCAGCGTCAAGCATCAGCGTCGAGTATCAGCATCGAGCATTAGCATCATCATCTTTACCACAAGTTCGTTACTGTTAAGAACCTTAAGTATTTTACTTTTAAATAATTTATCTTAATTTATAAAAATAGACAAACAATAAGTAAATAGGAAAATTCAGTAATAAGTAATAGGTAATAGCTAGGCTATTTAGTAAATCAAAATGGCATCAATGATAGAACTCATAAAAACAATTCCAGTACTAATTCCAATTTACAATGGGGATAGCACTAAATTAAGTAATACGATTGCAGCCCTTAAGGCTTGCAAATCATTAGTATCTCAAAGAAACAATGAACTAGTCATGCAACTAATTTCATCGCGATTAGAAGGAAAGGCTAAACTTGCGGTAGGCGACGCGCCAACAGATATAGATGAAATAATTAAGAATCTTGAAGCAAAGTGCAAGTTGAAAATTTCACCCGAAACACTTGTTGCTAAGCTTAACGCTACCAAGCAAACGGGCGAAGTAACAAAGTATACCGAGGAAATTGAGAAGCTTACGCTCGAATTAGAGCAAGCTTATATAGGGGAAGATATACCAGCACCGGTGGCCGAAAAAATGGCTATTAAAGCAGGCGTTAAAGCACTTGCAATAGGAGTTAAAAATAATGAAACAAGTTTGCTGTTAAAAGCGGGTAATTTTAATACCCTTACGGCAGCATTTGAAAAAATTTTCGAGTACGATAATGGTAACACAAGTAATGTTCTGGCCTTCCAGTCAGAACATAGCTATAATAGAAATAATCCAAACAGATACCGCCAGAATAATAACAACAATTACAACAACAAAAACAACTACAACCGTCAATACAATGACAAAAATCACAACCACAACAATTATAACAACACCAACTTCAATCGCCAATACAATGGCAATAAGAACCGTGAATACAATCAGCAATACCAGGATTATCGCAATAATCGGTCTTACCAGGATAATAATAATTCAAGGCCAACACAAAAATCGCAACACAGAGGAAATCAGAAATCACAAATTTATTATGCAAATTCGGAAAACTCCACACTCCCCCAAGATATCAATGTTGGGGGAACCGACGAAGAATCCCAGCAACAAATCAGAATTGGAAATTTACAACAAAATTACTAAGCACCCATCAACCCAACTTTAAAAAAGGCAAGCTAGGGATAACAAGTAAATGCTTACAAGTAAATACGACATATTGTAACTTTGTTCGTTTAAAATTAGGATTTTCAACAAATGAAGCAACACTCTTGGTAGATTCTGGTGCTGACATTTCAATCTTGAAACTAAATTCTATAAATGTAACTCAGTTTATTGTCGAAAAAGAAAAATGTCAGATTACCGGCATTAATGAGTTAAAAATAGAAACACTTGGTTCAATAGTAACAGATATACATTTACCGAATGGTGCAAAGATTAAACACAAGTTCCAGGTAGTGCCACATAATTTTCAAATTCCTACTGACGGTATAATCGGTAGAGATTTTCTAACAAAATATCATTGCTCGATTAATTACGACACTTGGATTCTCACGATCAATAACAGATCGGAGAGTATAGAAATCACTATTGAAGACAATTTGAATGGAGAGATTATCATTCCTCCGAGATGCGAAGTTTTCCGGCAAGTTCATACTGATAATATCCGCGACGATTACGTTTTACTGTCACAGGAAATAAAACCTGGAGTGTATTGTGCTAGCACAATAATTAATTCTGATTGGCATTTCGTCAAATTTATAAACACAACTAGCGATCCGGCACATATCAGCAGAAATTTTAAAAGAACATACCACATTCTTAGCAATTTCAATGTTTTTAATCTCAACCAAAAGAAAAACAATAATAGAAATGATATTTTATACAAAGAACTAAATTTAAAAGATACTCCAGAGTCACACAAAGATAAATTAATAGAGTTATGCTCAACATATAACGATATATTTTCATTAGAAGGAGATACTCTCACAAGAAATAACTTTTATAAACAAAAGATTAATCTCAAAGACGATAATCCGGTATATATAAAAAACTACCGTTCCCCAGAAGTACACAAAGAAGAAATTAATAACCAGATTAACAAACTATTAAACGATAAAATAATAAAACCTTCCGTCTCACCATACAATTCACCAATCCTATTAGTACCAAAAAAATCAGCTCCAGGTTCAAAGAAATGGCGTTTAGTCGTCGATTTCAGACAACTAAATAAAAAAGTTGTCGCTGACAAATTCCCATTACCAAGAATCGACGAAATCTTAGACCAACTTGGTAGAGCAAAATATTTTTCAACCCTTGATTTAATGTCGGGTTTTCACCAAGTGGAACTGGATGACAAGTCTAAACAATATACAGCTTTTTCCACCCAGAACGGTCATTTTGAATACAATAGATTACCTTTCGGACTGAATATTTCTCCCAACAGCTTTCAGAGGATGATGACAATAGCTCTCAGCGGTTTACCCCCTGAAAGTGCATTTTTGTATATCGATGACATTATCGTAATCGGATGCTCTATTAATCATCACCTCAACAACCTCCAGAAAGTGTTTGAAAAATTAAGAACCCACAATTTAAAACTCAACCCATCTAAATGCCATTTTTTTTGTGCTGATGTAACGTATCTAGGACATCACATTTCTGAGCAGGGAATCCAGCCTGATAAAAGCAAATACTCAGCAATCCTTAACTATCCAGAGCCAAAAACAGTAGATGAAACCAGAAGGTTCGTAGCTTTCTGTAACTATTATAGACGTTTTATTCCGTACTTTGCAGACGCAGCAGCACCACTAAATGCGTTGTTGCGCAAAAATGTAAAATTTATATGGACTAATGAGTGCAGAACCGCATTCAACACCCTTAAAAACAAATTGCTTAACCCGCAAATATTGCAATTTCCGGACTTTAAAAAACCATTCGTCCTAAGCACAGATGCTTCAAAAATAGCATGTGGCGCGGTTCTGTCACAAGCACACGGCGATATGGAACTCCCAATTGCATATGCAAGTAGGAAATTTACAAAAGGGGAAAGCAATAAATCTACAATAGAACAAGAATTAACGGCAATACACTGGGCAATAACATATTTTAGACCCTATTTATATGGTAGAAAGTTCGTAGTAAAAACTGATCACCGCCCTTTAGTGTACTTGTTCTCAATGACTAACCCATCATCTAAATTGACTCGGATGAGACTAGATTTGGAGGAGTTTTCCTTCGAGGTGGAACACGTTAAAGGCAAAGATAATGTAGGACCCGACGCACTATCACGTGTTGCCATCGATACCGAAGATCTAAAAACCCTACCAGTCTTACAAATACAGACGCGATCAATGACAAAAACAAACATACGAAACGACAGCAACAATCGACCAGATAGCGGGACTAATCATCTCATGGCATATGATTCAATTAATAATATTGACGCTTTTGATTTACCAAAGTTAGTGTTTAGTTTATCAAACCGGGACAAAGTGCACATAACAGTGTACAATAAAAATGTGAAAAAGATTATTGCTCAAGCGCAATTTTCTTATGCATTACAACCAACTAACATAAAAAGGTACCTCAACACTATTAACGAAATGGCCAAAAATACGGGACAGAAGGCAATTGCTATTGCCAAAAATGATACGGTGTTTGAAAATATTTCGCCCGAATATTTTAAGCAAATGTGTTGTAACACACTCAAAGATGTGCAGATAGTACTTTACAAACCAGCACAAATTATCAAAAACCAAAGCGAAATTGTCAAGCTGATTAAGGAAAACCACGTGACACCCTTAGGAGGACATGTAGGTATAAATAAGCTGACGCAAAAACTTCGAAGAAACTACTATTGGGTTAACATGAGATACACAATAGCAAATTACGTCAAGTCATGCTTGTTCTGTAAGCAGAACAAACACACGCAAAAGACACAAGAAATACCAATACATACGACTACCCCAGACAAAACATTTAATACGATAGCAATGGACACAATTGGTCCATTTACAAAGACTTATGCAGGGAACCGATACGCATTAACTATACAATGTGAATTATCTAAATACATCATAATCACTCCAATAATTGATAAACAGGCCAAAACACTAGCCAAGGCTTTTGTAGAATCGTTCGTGCTGAAGTATGGTTGCCCCTCTATTATCAAAACAGATATGGGAACCGAGTATAGAAACGAAACTTTCAACCACATATGCACAATGCTTAACATTGAACATAAATTTTCTACAGCTTATCACCCTGAAACAATCGGAAGTTTAGAACGAAATCATAGATGCCTCAATGAATATTTGCGGCACTTTATAAACGACTCGCACGATGATTGGGATGCATGGCTACCATTCTATGTTTTCTCCTACAATACAACCCCACATTCAGAACACAATTATTCACCGTTTGAATTAGTGTTTGGAAAACCATACCAACTTACAAATAATCCGAATATGCCAATAGATCCTCTTTATAATATAGATTCATATGCGGCTGAACTAAAATACAGAATTCAGTCAGCTTGCAATAAAGCCAAAACGCTATTAGACAAATCAAAAACAAACAGAGTTAGCAAAACAACTAAAACTAACCCAATAAGAATAGAAACAGGTAGTAGAGTTTGGTTAACAATCGAAAATCGTAGGAAGCTCGACCCAGTTTATTCGGGACCATTTAGCGTCGTTAGCGTAAATCATCCTAATGTAACAATAGAAAATTTAGCAACTAAGGAAACTCAAATTGTACATAAAAATAGACTTAGAATTTAAAAGATACACAACACAAAACATTGTAAAAGACACTTGGAGATAGCCACGAAATTCAAAAAATGGTTTTTATTCATTTTTATTCATAAAAACAATTTTTTTTTTAAAGAGGGTAGGTGTAGCGAATATTCTTCTAAGTAGGCTAAGATAGGTATACAGGTA
>NW_026454971.1:0-5483 GCF_943734635.1 Anopheles cruzii | reverse complement strand
AATACCTATATACCTATCTTAGCCTACTTAGAAGAATATTCGCTACACCTACCCTCTTTAAAAAAAAAATTGTTTTTATGAATAAAAATGAATAAAAACCATTTTTTGAATTTCGTGGCTATCTCCAAGTGTCTTTTACAATGTTTTGTGTTGTGTATCTTTTAAATTCTAAGTCTATTTTTATGTACAATTTGAGTTTCCTTAGTTGCTAAATTTTCTATTGTTACATTAGGATGATTTATGCTAACGACGCTAAATGGTCCCGAATAAACTGGGTCGAGCTTCCTACGATTTTCGATTGTTAACCAAACTCTACTACCTGTTTCTATTCTTATTGGGTTAGTTTTAGTTGTTTTGCTAACTCTGTTTGTTTTTGATTTGTCTAATAGCGTTTTGGCTTTATTGCAAGCTGACTGAATTCTGTATTTTAGTTCAGCCGCATATGAATCTATATTATAAAGAGGATCTATTGGCATATTCGGATTATTTGTAAGTTGGTATGGTTTTCCAAACACTAATTCAAACGGTGAATAATTGTGTTCTGAATGTGGGGTTGTATTGTAGGAGAAAACATAGAATGGTAGCCATGCATCCCAATCATCGTGCGAGTCGTTTATAAAGTGCCGCAAATATTCATTGAGGCATCTATGATTTCGTTCTAAACTTCCGATTGTTTCAGGGTGATAAGCTGTAGAAAATTTATGTTCAATGTTAAGCATTGTGCATATGTGGTTGAAAGTTTCGTTTCTATACTCGGTTCCCATATCTGTTTTGATAATAGAGGGGCAACCATACTTCAGCACGAACGATTCTACAAAAGCCTTGGCTAGTGTTTTGGCCTGTTTATCAATTATTGGAGTGATTATGATGTATTTAGATAATTCACATTGTATAGTTAATGCGTATCGGTTCCCTGCATAAGTCTTTGTAAATGGACCAATTGTGTCCATTGCTATCGTATTAAATGTTTTGTCTGGGGTAGTCGTATGTATTGGTATTTCTTGTGTCTTTTGCGTGTGTTTGTTCTGCTTACAGAACAAGCATGACTTGACGTAATTTGCTATTGTGTATCTCATGTTAACCCAATAGTAGTTTCTTCGAAGTTTTTGCGTCAGCTTATTTATACCTACATGTCCTCCTAAGGGTGTCACGTGGTTTTCCTTAATCAGCTTGACAATTTCGCTTTGGTTTTTGATAATTTGTGCTGGTTTGTAAAGTACTATCTGCACATCTTTGAGTGTGTTACAACACATTTGCTTAAAATATTCGGGCGAAATATTTTCAAACACCGTATCATTTTTGGCAATAGCAATTGCCTTCTGTCCCGTATTTTTGGCCATTTCGTTAATAGTATTGAGGTACCTTTTTATGTTAGTTGGTTGTAATGCATAAGAAAATTGCGCTTGAGCAATAATCTTTTTCACATTTTTATTGTACACTGTTATGTGCACTTTGTCCCGGTTTGATAAACTAAACACTAACTTTGGTAAATCAAAAGCGTCAATATTATTAATTGAATCATATGCCATGAGATGATTAGTGCCGCTATCTGGTCGATTGTTGCTGTCGTTTCGTATGTTTGTTTTTGTCATTGATCGCGTCTGTATTTGTAAGACTGGTAGGGTTTTTAGATCTTCGGTATCGATGGCAACACGTGATAGTGCGTCGGGTCCTACATTATCTTTGCCTTTAACGTGTTCCACCTCGAAAGAAAACTCCTCCAAATCTAGTCTCATCCGAGTCAATTTAGATGATGGGTTAGTCATTGAGAACAAGTACACTAAAGGGCGGTGATCAGTTTTTACTACGAACTTTCTACCATATAAGTAGGGTCTAAAATATGTTATTGCCCAGTGTATTGCCGTTAATTCTTGTTCTATTGTAGATTTATTGCTTTCCCCTTTTGTAAATTTCCTACTTGCATATGCAATTGGGAGTTCCATATCGCCGTGTGCTTGTGACAGAACCGCGCCACATGCTATTTTTGAAGCATCTGTGCTTAGGACGAATGGTTTTTTAAAGTCCGGAAATTGCAATATTTGCGGGTTAAGCAATTTGTTTTTAAGGGTGTTGAATGCGGTTCTGCACTCATTAGTCCATATAAATTTTACATTTTTGCGCAGCAACGCATTTAGTGGTGCTGCTGCGTCTGCAAAGTACGGAATAAAACGTCTATAATAGTTACAGAAAGCTACGAACCTTCTGGTTTCATCTACTGTTTTTGGCTCTGGATAGTTAAGGATTGCTGAGTATTTGCTTTTATCAGGCTGGATTCCCTGCTCAGAAATGTGATGTCCTAGATACGTTACATCAGCACAGAAAAAATGGCATTTAGATGGGTTGAGTTTTAAATTGTGGGTTCTTAATTTTTCAAACACTTTCTGGAGGTTGTTGAGGTGATGATTAATAGAGCATCCGATTACGATAATGTCATCGATATACAAAAATGCACTTTCAGGGGGTAAACCGCTGAGAGCTATTGTCATCATCCTCTGAAAGCTGTTGGGAGAAATATTCAGTCCGAAAGGTAATCTATTGTATTCAAAATGACCGTTCTGGGTGGAAAAAGCTGTATATTGTTTAGACTTGTCATCCAGTTCCACTTGGTGAAAACCCGACATTAAATCAAGGGTTGAAAAATATTTTGCTCTACCAAGTTGGTCTAAGATTTCGTCGATTCTTGGTAATGGGAATTTGTCAGCGACAACTTTTTTATTTAGTTGTCTGAAATCGACGACTAAACGCCATTTCTTTGAACCTGGAGCTGATTTTTTTGGTACTAATAGGATTGGTGAATTGTATGGTGAGACGGAAGGTTTTATTATTTTATCGTTTAATAGTTTGTTAATCTGGTTATTAATTTCTTCTTTGTGTACTTCTGGGGAACGGTAGTTTTTTATATATACCGGATTATCGTCTTTGAGATTAATGTTTTGTTTATAAAAGTTATTTCTTGTGAGAGTATCTCCTTCTAATGAAAATATATCGTTATATGTTGAGCATAACTCTATTAATTTATCTTTGTGTGACTCTGGAGTATCTTTTAAATTTAGTTCTTTGTATAAAATATCATTTCTATTATTGTTTTTCTTTTGGTTGAGATTAAAAACATTGAAATTGCTAAGAATGTGGTATGTTCTTTTAAAATTTCTGCTGATATGTGCCGGATCGCTAGTTGTGTTTATAAATTTGACGAAATGCCAATCAGAATTAATTATTGTGCTAGCACAATACACTCCAGGTTTTATTTCCTGTGACAGTAAAACGTAATCGTCGCGGATATTATCAGTATGAACTTGCCGGAAAACTTCGCATCTCGGAGGAATGATAATCTCTCCATTCAAATTGTCTTCAATAGTGATTTCTATACTCTCCGATCTGTTATTGATCGTGAGAATCCAGGTGTCGTAATTAATCGAGCAATGATATTTTGTTAGAAAATCTCTACCGAGTATACCGTCAGTAGGAATTTGAAAACTTTGTGGCACTACCTGGAACTTGTGTTTAATCTTTGCACCATTTGGTAAATGTATATCTGTTACTATTGAACCAAGTGTTTCTATTTTTAACTCATTAATGCCGGTAATCTGACATTTTTCTTTTTCGACAATAAACTGAGTTACATTTATAGAGTTTAGTTTCAAGATTGAAATGTCAGCACCAGAATCTACCAAGAGTGTTGCTTCATTTGTTGAAAATCCTAATTTTAAACGAACAAAGTTACAATATGTCGTATTTACTTGTAAGCATTTACTTGTTATCCCTAGCTTGCCTTTTTTAAAGTTGGGTTGATGGGTGCTTAGTAATTTTGTTGTAAATTTCCAATTCTGATTTGTTGCTGGGATTCTTCGTCGGTTCCCCCAACATTGATATCTTGGGGGAGTGTGGAGTTTTCCGAATTTGCATAATAAATTTGTGATTTCTGGTTTCCTCTGTATTGCGATTTTTGTGTTGGTCTTGGATTATTATTATCCTGGTAAGACCGATTATTGCGATAATCCTGGTATTGCTGATTGTATTCACGGTTCTTATTGCCATTGTATTGGCGATTGTAGTTGGTGTTGTTATAATGGTTGTTGTTGTGATTGTTGTCATTGTATTGACGGTTGTAGTTGTTTTTGTTGTTGTAATTGTTGTTATTATTCTGGCGGTATCTGTTTGGATTATTTCTATTATAGCTATGTTCTGACTGGAAGGCCAGAACATTACTTGTGTCACCATTATCGTACTCGAAAATTTTTTCAAATGCTGCCGTAAGGGTATTAAAATTACCCGCTTTTAACAGCAATCTTGTTTCATTATTTTTAACTCCTATTGCAAGTGCTTTAACGCCTGCTTTAATAGCCATTTTTTCGGCCACCGGTGCTGGTATATCTTCCCCTATATAAGCTTGCTCTAATTCGAGCGTAAGCTTCTCAATTTCCTCGGTATACTTTGTTACTTCGCCCGTTTGCTTGGTAGCGTTAAGCTTAGCAACAAGTGTTTCGGGTGAAATTTTCAACTTGCACTTTGCTTCAAGATTCTTAATTATTTCATCTATGTCTGTTGGCGCGTCGCCTACCGCAAGTTTAGCCTTTCCTTCTAATCGCGATGAAATTAGTTGCATGACTAGTTCATTGTTTCTTTGAGATACTAATGATTTGCAAGCCTTAAGGGCTGCAATCGTATTACTTAATTTAGTGCTATCCCCATTGTAAATTGGAATTAGTACTGGAATTGTTTTTATGAGTTCTATTATTGATGCCATTTTGATTTACTAAATAGCCTAGCTTTTACCTATTACTTATTGCTGAATTTTCCTATTTACTTATTGTTTGTCTATTTTTATAAATTAAGATAAATTATTTAAAGGTAAAATACTTAAGGTTCTTAACAGTAACGAACTTGTGGTAAAGATGATGATGGTAATGCTCGACGCTGATACTCGACGCTGATGCTTGACGCTGATGCTCGACGCTGATGCTCGACGCTGATGCGATGCTTAATGCTGATGATGATGATGATGCTTGTACTGCTTGTCGTGTGAATTCTCTGTTGATCACTTTATTTTATCACCATCGTCGTTGGCTATCAGGATTCCTTCGCGTTTAGGTTTATTTCTCTGAGAAGGGCGACATCTTCGAGGTTCCGCAGAAAAATGCACGTTTTCTCCTTTTTTTTTTTTATTTTTTTTAACACCTTCATATGAATTTCATGTAAGCTTCTTGCTCATTCGTGCGTCAGTTTCGATTTCTTATTATCTCGGCGTTTTCTTATGCCGGTTGTACTGTGATGAGATGTTGTAACTTTTCAAATCCCATACGAGTTGTTCAATGTGAACTATGATTATCACAGAAACGGAATTCAATTCAGCCGTATTTTTCAAGAAATGTATTACACTGGTTTTGTTCAACTTCGTTTATTTCTTTCAATATTCGTGACGCTGCACGGTCGCCATGTAATAAGTTTGACAATATCCTTTATTTAAATAACCTTCGTCTTCA
>NW_026454970.1:0-5488 GCF_943734635.1 Anopheles cruzii | reverse complement strand
GACAAATTCTTCCGCCGCGCGGTGCTTTACTGCGCGCCCAGCTAGACCTGCTGGACGCGGGTGCGTGTGTGTCTAGGAGGTGCTGACCACACTCTGACACGGCAGGCACGAAAAGCTTCCTTTTACGATGGACAGACAGCACACGCGCGCGCGCAACGCGCGTCTGCTCATAAATATTTCATTTATGCCCCCGTAAGCCCTCCAGGAACCGGGCACCAATTTATCCACCCGCGAGCTCCCTAGGAAATCTTGTGCCGTGCGCCAAGGAAAGAAGGATGTATGAAAATCCCTCTCTTGACGTGGCCATAACTTGAACTTGAACTCTGCGCGGTCTCTCTTGGCGCAAGACGAGCTCCTGGGCCAAGAACAATCAAATAAACTTTAATAGGATTGATTTCTGGCGGGCCACCGAGACCACGGGAAAGCGCCACAGCGGAGAGACAGAGGAGAACCTCCGATCGAAACCAGGCCACCGGCAGAAGAATGTCTTTTTGCGTGCCAACCGTAGAGCTCGTCGTTGCTTGTCATAACTTGGAGCTCCTGCTCTTGGTCAGGAATTTGCCAAATGGCCAAAAGCGCTTCGGCGAGGGGTTTCGACACCATCGAACTCCGGTTCAATGCGGCCCATAAATGGAAGGGTGTTCCGTCCACCTTCTAGGTCCCATGATTTATGACTGGGACCACTCTTGCTTGAGGCTTGGAGAGTGACAAAAAACGCGTACACAGAACGTCAAAAATCAAGTTTGTCAGATGGTTGAATGAAAATTCATAAACTTCGTCACCGGGGCCGCCGGGGTTCCCGGCCTCCTTTCTGCGCTGTGGCTCTCTCTAGAGCGTAGCCGTCACTATCGTATCGTAAATTAAACATTATTTAATCAAGCAATTAAAATTGATCGAAAACTGAAACTTAGACCATCGGCGATCGGCGACCACCACCAAATAGGGTGGGTCGTAGGTGTACCAATGGATAAGAGGAGCGCATATGCGTGCGGACAACAGTTGGCCACGCCAGAAAAGGTGGAACACCTTTTTTGGACCGAATCCCCTTGTTTGCTGCTCGGCCACCACTCCTTTTAGCGGAGCTGGAGCTGGAGCCGTTACAAGCCACCGGAGTGCCAGCGCTTTGAAAGTCTTCGATAAGGCCCGGCTTGGCGTAAAGGGTTCGGATTAATTGGATGTCTTAAATGGGGATTTATGACACCCTTACGGGTGGCTTGACGGATTTTTGACATTTTCGCACCTCCGTGAACCGGAGGCCCCAGTCGGGGCCCTTTCCGATCGTCGGGGAGATTGTTGTCTTAATTATCGATCCGTTACGATCCGCGAAAGGCAACGCGGATTGATATCGCGCCCAACCGATCAGCCGTCGATCAGCGGTTCGAAGGCATTTTGATTGATTTGTTCGCTCGCTCCTTAAAATAGCCTCGCTACCGTTTCTGGTTTTTTGTAAACTCCCAAAAGATCGTTTACTTTAAGGACGTGCCGTTGGAGCAATGAAACAATCGCACTAAATGGTGTCTGGAAGCCGTAAACGTAGCACTCATAGGGCCGAGGAGTTCCAGTTCCCCAAATTTTCACTTCATCTACTTAATTACACACGCAAAGTACGCGCATTAATACGCCCGAACTCTCCGGTTGTAGGTAAGTGAATTCATCATCATTTAGTCGGCCAATTATCGGGGAGTCGCGACCCTTATAATGAGGGTCATACGACGCGAGTCCTCTCTCGAGCCACGTAACGCGACGTTACGACACACACGCGAACGCAATTAGCGTCGTGTTCACATGGACACGCATCACGCATGTTGTTGTCACACATGTTTCGAGTTTCGAGTTGTGTTCTCCGCTCCAATTTCTTTTTTGGGGGACCGGAACTCCTAAATTTGCTTCCTACCCGATGTCGGCCACCAGGACGATTTATTTCACTGTTTAGTGTGTTAGATAATGAGCCACGGGGCACTCTCTAGGAACGGTAATGGAAATTGAGGACGCTAGTCCAATAAGTCGCAATCGACGCCACGCAAACACATCTTGCCCGTGGTGCGTTGCACTGCATTCCGGTTCCGATTCCGGTCCGGGTTGTCTCGATCGATTTTTCCCCGGGCCAAGATAAGAAAGGATAAATGGGCAATGGCAATGGCCAGCTCGTTCCTCGATGCCCATTGCTCCCATTTCGAGAGCGGCCTCTGATGCTGATAACGCAATTTCAAACTGTGCAATACGCACCGCACCAAGCGGATGTGTGTCTGGCCTCTTTGTTGCACCGATCGGATGTGTTTCTGTATGGCACCGTTACTCGAACAGTGTGTGTGTGCGCACACAGAGTCGTGTTCCGTACGAAAACGGACATCGCCTCAAGTCAATTTCGGAAAATATGTAAATTCGATACTATTAAATTTTTGCCATTGCGATAAATTTGCCTACGGCCGCTGGCAGTGCGATGCGATGCCGTGGCGATGCGATGGCCGGTGTCCTAGCACCCTGCGCCCCGCTACTAGACAGCTTGTCAGCCCGGGCCCGACCACAGCCACCGGAGAGGATCTGCCGGGGCGAATGGACGGATTGGCGAGAATTGGCGAGAACCACCGCACACGCCGGCAGCAGCAGCAGCAGGACGGGGACTGGCTTCGATGATGGATGACAGCTGTCCTGCGACTGCGTTTCGGGAGAAGTGTTCGGTGTGCGGTCCGTGCGCGCCTATCCGACTCTCCCATCTAACGACGGCCGCCTTCGGGCGCAGACAATATAATTCAGTACCGATCCAGTTTCTCCGCTAGGGAGAGGAAAATTTAAACTGTCACAGACCCACTTGGCTGGGAGTCGGGAAAAAAGGCCGGAACGGCGTCATCCACGTGTCCCGGGTGTCGAATGTCGAAGCGTGTTTTGTAATAAAGATGCAAATGGACCTAGGAAAAATGGAGCGTGGGGCAAAAAAGTGGCCACCGGAACAGCGGCCTAACACGTCATTCGATTGCGCGTGTAACAATTTGTGGCGGTCAGATTGACGATGATGAGTTTTGCAGACCGCACAAAGATTAAGCACAAGATTCTATCCATTTCCCACCACCAATTGGTGACCTTTCTGTAGAGTGTCCGAATGTCCCCCCTCGTCTTTCATAATCACTTTAATATTACGTTTCTTTCGTTTTCCTGTTACTCTGACCGTCGTCGTCGTAATCGAGGCACCTTCGTGATCCCTTTTCTGAAGCTTTTTCGTTTTTTAATTTTCCTAATGCACGTACGACAACCTCCTCAGGACCGGGGTTCCGTTTACCGGTGCCACGCAATGACCAGTAGGAGCAGGAGCATCGTCACACATGTAAATGATGGGTCTAGAGCTTCGTCAGAGCATGTACGGCAGGTCCATCGGTTGCGCCACACCAGGTCGTCGTGGCGTGACAGTACCGAAAACCCGGCTTCTGGCCGTGTGTGTGTATGTGTTACATAATCGGTCCGAGTTATATGAATAATTTAATCGTAGCATTTAACTAACTCGCACGCTCCGGGCCACGGCTCCGGACATCGTGGACATGTCTAGCTCCCCTCTAGAACGTTAGCATATTTATGGCCAGCGTAAGAGACCTGGCCGGGGACTGCCTGCCGGACGACCGGACACTCGTCTCGATTTTTTTGGCGTATTCGATTTACGGCTGGTTGGTTCGTCAGAAAGTCAGCTCAATTGACCGTTCTCAAGATCTTATATTTTAATAACTTTCAAAGTAAGAAAAAATGTATCGATGTTCGCATCGTTGACAACAAATATCTTGAATTTTGCGAAAGAAAACCGATAAAGCAAACAACAGCCAATGATTTGAAGCGTGTTCAGCGAGTCATGACGAAATTCGCCTACAAACAAATGCAAGGGGCCCACAAACGGAACCGCGAAAGATGGATGACCGGCCGGAACCGGATTTCGTTAGCGTGGGGTTGTGAAGCAAACAAAACAACCCACAGGAAAAAGCTAATTTTCTGCCGACCGACAGACACCGACAGTGACTAAAAAGATGGCTGACGTAGCGGCCAAAACAAATGGCATCAAAAATCCGTTCCATCTCTCAGCGCAAACAGGGTCCTTTAAGGGGTTTTTTAAGGGACACAGAGCGATAGGCCGTGGCAACAGAAGGGGATTCTGTCGATGGCTTTATGACAGAAAGAAAGCGAAAAAAATGTACTTTCTTTCTGCGCGTGGGGATAAATCGCCGAGATTGGCCACGGTACCGAGCGAGATCCTATCGTGTTTGTTACGGCGCTGCACCACTCCGCCAAAAAGACACTGCGAAGCTGCGTATTTTGATATCCCTATAAAACGATAGTCGGATAGTGAGAAACGGACACACTTTGCCAATTCCGGCGCCCGTTTTCTGCGTGTGCGTGTGGTCCGCTTTCCGACGTTGTTGGTGTCCGTTTTGCGCTCCCCCTATTTTCAATCGCACTCGCTTGCGCCGTATCCTTTTCATCCGCGCCCCATTGGACGCGCGGCTCAGTGACTGGGGTTTCCCACCGAAACAAGGACACCAGCTTATCTGCGTGTCCGTGTCCGTGTGTGTGTAGAAGGGATAGTAAAACATGCGAAACAGCGCGTGAGGGTGTCAGATAAAAATGAAAGATGCATTGGCGGCCATCGACGGGTTCGACTGTAAAATGGCAAATCGGTCTCGGCCCCTCGGTGCCGCCGATGCAACCTGCTGCTGCTGCGCGTCGTAACAATTACACTGGCTGGATGTGGCCAGTAATGGAGATAGGGCTGGCGGACTGCAAAATGGTGGCCACCGGACGTACGGCGAGTTTGTTAACGAGCTGATAACACGTGACCGTGACGTCGGCGTGCTTTAAAGCGTTTCAATGGTGGGCAATGGTTTTTTTACAGTCTTTTCCGATCAGTTTGAAATATTTTTTCCGGAACTCCGTTAAAAGTGGCAACGGATGGACTCCGATCTGCTGACCGATTGCTTTCCAAATAAAGAAGCGTATGCGATTACGTAGCGCTCAACTAATTTGTCCCCCATTTTTCACACTCACCGTGGCTGCCATTTCAGCCAGGGTCGTCTTTTGCAGCGCGGACTGCAAACTGCACCACACGCATCCTGCGAAAGTGCAGCGCGAACTCGCTTCACTCCCGGTAGGGGGGCTGGACCAGTGAACAAGATTAATGTCCATGCAACGGGTGCATTTTTTCGGGTTCTTTCAGCAAAAACGCCCAAACTCGTGCCCAGAGAACCGTTCCCGGTGCCTCGAATGTCCTGTGGCCTCGATTGCGCGCGCCTCCTTGGGGACCATTTTGTCAGTAAATCACGACTAATTAATTCCGGTTAGTTTCCCGGTAGCTCTACTCTGCTGCGGGCCACCGTTTGCTGGCCGTGGCATCCCGATTGTGTATGGTGATTCTATTTGGTCCGCCTGCGAGGAAGAGCTTTGGTTTTTTCCCTTTCTCGCTCTCTCGGTCGCCTCCGCTTCCGGTCGATGACAAATCTAACGCACCAAATCTTCT
>NW_026454969.1:2812-5488 GCF_943734635.1 Anopheles cruzii | reverse complement strand
TCGGCGACAAGTACTGATACGGGATGATAGGGTGCTCTGTGTCCGTGTGTGCGAGTGGGTGGCGTGTTGCCTGGAAAATGATGCCCCCAAAACCGATGACAAAGGTTTGAGCCTGGCATGGCTGGAAGACGTGAAAGTTTTGAGGCAGGGAACGCAAAAACATCCCGAAAATCGGATCGGTTTCCGGGCACCCGGGTTCCAGGAGGGACCTGGAGGACCGACCATGGGTGTCACGGTGGGTCGCCGGGTAGTCGCCTCCCCCCCACACACACCGTGGAAAACGTGAGGATCGCCAGCTCCATTACAGGTTCTCGCGGGCCAACACACGTGGGGCATAAGTTGTGTGTTTTTGATGTTTAACTTGACGTTCCACCCCCAAAAAACGGCCCCGAATCTTCGTCCGACGGGATGCACCACCACCGTCCAGTCCCTGTCCGGAGCGCGCCTCTCTCTCAGCAGCCCGCGTCGCGCAAATGGCCAACATCAACCGCAAAGTTTCCGCTTCGTGCGTGTCGACTTTTCTTCTTCACCGTTCGTCGCGACGGGGCGTCGATCTCCGCTTTCGACGTCACCGGAGTTTTCACCCGACCCAGTGCCCGCCACCCAGCCCACGGTGTGGAGAGTACGTGAGGCTTTGCATATCCCAGCCCCCACTCCAAAAGTCCGCGAGGGGTTTGCGTTCCGGGGTTGTTGACTTTATAAATTACAGCCTCGCAAAAGGCTTACCTCAACGACAATACCCGAACGTGCCCCGAATGCACCACCACCGGAACCACCCTCGTTCAACCCGCTTTGGCCCGTTCCCCCGCTTGGTCCCGGTAGCCACGTGTCAATGTGAAAAACGGACCTGTTTGCGAGTTCGGGAAGGGCGCACATCCCCGTAGACAAGGATATCCGTCCCTCCGTCGTCGCACGCCCGTTCTTTTGACATAATTTTGGTGGGTGGAGATTCCAAGCATTAGGTAAAAAACATTACCACCCGGCCACCGGTTATTACGGGCAACCGTTGCAGGCCACTGCAAGAAAGGGTCCACCCAGGGACCAACCGCCCAAAAAAGGGCGACAAACGGGGCGGCGTCTAGTGGTGCATACTTTCCACGGGACTCATCTCGCATGGCCGAGGTGAAATGGATGGCCCACGCCACCATCATAATAATGTGCGTCTGGCAGCGTGTGTTGGGCGCCGGGAACACCCAAACACGTGCGAGTGTGTGTGTGTGTGTGTGGGGCGTTTTTGGGAGGGCAAATTTATTGCGAGCAAACCACAGCCCTTGGACGGCGGGCCCTCGGCGGATGGGAAATATTATGATGTGCTAAGATGTTATCATCTGGATTTAATGCTCTGTTTGGACATGGCCGCCCCCCGTCACACGGTAGGGGTGCTGACTCGGGGGTGTTTTCCCGTCCCTACTTAAGACCCCGTGTTAAGCCGGCGGCAAAGGCAATATTTGAAAAGGACGCATGTACCTGTAGTTGCGGCCTGTCTGGTTGCCTGCGTTTTCCGTGGTCCCTAAAGGTGGCCCGAATCCGGGCAGGGTTTGGACCGAAAACCGGTGGGGCCGATCAGCCTACCAACAAAATGCAAATGGCCGACCATTGCGGGCTGCTGACGAGTGTAAATTATCATCCGCTGCTCGGTGTGCTCTGCCACGATAAAGCACAAGCGCCGCTGTGTGTCGCTGAATGCTGATCATATTTCAAAAAATGGACATATTTTTCTAAATCAGCTCTGTTTGCCGTCACGCCAGACCGGTTGACAGTTGACCCTAACCCTTCATTTGTGTTGCTGCTACCGTTGTGTTCATAGTGGGTTTTCCCGGCCATTTTGTTTACCCACTCGTGTTGTACTCGGTGTTTGAGTTTGTTTTTGCACCTCTTGGCCACTTTGCTGTTGCTTACGCAGAACTTTAGTTCTTTCAGTATGTTTACCTTTGCGGAAACATCTGCAGCATCGCTTAAAACATCACTCTTCAACACCCAACGGTTTGTTGATGGTGTGTTGGATCGTGACATGATGTATACAGCTAATTTTACAACTACTCTTTTAAATGGGTACTGCTAAGCTTCTCACACGCAAATTATGCAAAGAACTTGCTAATTCATTTTCTGTAAGACAATCTATTCAAAAAGCTAAGCTCGTCACAGTTATTCAATTAAAGGGTGCTTAGATAATTTACGTACTCGATTGGCATTGTTCACTGTAACGCTTACAACGAATGGTCAGGTGCAGGTTTTTGCTTACTTAGTCTGTAGACTTTTACTGTATTATGCTGTGGGGGTCGTCAGACTGGTAAAACATAACCTTGCTAGTGCCTGGAAAATGGGTAAATGGTTCTGGAGATTCAATTTTCTATTCATAAAGTGACATGGTGCTCTAAACATCCTTCCATATTTTACTGTAATGTTATTTATGGTGGGTTGAAAAGTGAGTCTTTGATCCGTTAACTTCTAAACACCGGTATGACCCTTGCCCAGGGTATTCCAATATTATTTGTTACTACCACGTTTGTACACGTTTGCATACATGTCTTTACACATGATACTGTACATTTTAAGCGATTAATTTGGAAGTTTTACTCAAAACAAGTTGAAATCAATGATTGTGTTGCGTACAGCAACTTGGAATTGAAAAAAAACTAAGACGGTTCTTTAAACTTGTCACTTTATTTGCATTCC
>NW_026454969.1:0-2312 GCF_943734635.1 Anopheles cruzii | reverse complement strand
ATGACCGTTCGACGACTCGAATCGAGAACCATAATAGGGCTGTAAGTAAGCAAAAACCTGCACCTGACCATTCGTTGTATGCGTTACAGTGAGCAATGCCAATCGAGCACGTCAATTATCTAAACACCCTTTAATTGAATAACTGCGAAGAGCTTGGGGTTTTGAATAGATTGTCTTACAGAAAATGAATTAGCAAGTTCTTTGCATAATTTGCGTATGAAAAGCTTAGCAGTACCCATTTAAAAGAGTGGTTGTAAAATTAGCTGTATAAATCATGTCACGATCCAACACACCATCAACAAACTGTTGGGTGTTGAAGAGTGATGTTTTAAGCGATGCTGCAGATGTTCCCGCAAAGGTAAACATACTGAAAGAACTAAAGTTCTGCGTAAGCAACACCAAAGTGGCCAAGAGGTGCAAAAACAAACTCAAACACCGAGTACAACACGAGTGGGTAAACAAAATGGCCGGGAAAGCCCACTATAAACACAACGGTAGCAGCAACACAAATGAGCATGAGCAACACAAGGGTTAGGGTCAACTGTCAACCGGTCTGGCGTGACGGCAAACAGAGCTGATTTAGAAAAATATGTCCATTTTTTGAAATATGATCAGCATTCAGCGGCACACAGCGGCGCTTGTGCTTTATCGTGGCAGGGCACATCGAGCAGCGGATGATAATTTACACTCGTCAGCAGCCCGCAATGGTCGGCCATTTGCATTTTGCTGGTAGGCTGATCGGCCTCACCGGTTTTCGGTCCAAACCCTGCCCGAATACGGGCCACCTTTAGGAGCCACGGAAAACGCAGGCAGGCAGGCCGCAACTACAGGTACACGCGTCCTTTTCAAATATTGCCTTTTCCGCCGGCTTAACACGGGGTCTTAAGTAGGGACGGGGAATCACCCCCGAGTCAGCACCCCTACCGCGTGACGGGGGGCGGCCATGTCCTAACAGAGCATTAAATCCAGATGATAACATCTTAGCACATCATAATATTTCCCATCCGCCCAGGGCCCGCCGTCCAAGGTTTGTGGTTTGCTCGCAATAAATTTGCCCTTCCAAAAACGCCCCACACACACACACACACTCGCACGTGTTTGGGTGTTCCCGGCGCCCAACACACGCTGCCAGACGCACATTATTATGATGGCGTGGGCCATCCATTTCACCTCGGCCATGCGAGATGAGTCCCGTGGAAAGTATGCACCACTAGACGCCGCCCCGTTTGTCGCCCTTTTTTGGGCGGTGGGTCGCTGGGTGGACCCTTTCTTGCAGTAGCGTGCAACGGTTGCCCGTAATAACCGGTGGCCGGGCGGTAATGTTTTTTACCTAATGCTCAGCATCTCCACCCACCAAAATTATGCCAAAGGAACGGGAGTGCGACAACGGAGGGACGGATATCCTTGTCTACGAGGATGTGCGCCCTTCCCGATCTCGCAAACAGGTCCGTTTTTCACATTGACACGTGGCAACCGGGACCGAGCGGGAAAACGGGCCAAGCTACTCCCTTGGCAAGCCCAAGCTACGAGCGTTGTGGTTCCGGTGGTGGTGCATTCGGGGCACGTTCGGCTATTGTCGTTGAGGTAAGCCTTTTGCGAGGCTGTAATTTATAAAGTCAACAACCCCGGAACGCAAACCCCTCGCGGACTTTTGGAGTGGGGGTTGGGATATGCAAAGCCTCACGTACTCTCCACACCGGGGGCCGTGTGACGGGCAGTGGGTCGGGCGAAAACTCCGGTGACGTCGAAAGCGGAGATCGACGCCCCGTCGCGACGAACGGTGAAGAAGAAAAGTCGACACGCACGAAGTGGAAACTTTGCGGTTGATGTTGGCCATTTGCGCGACGCGGACTGCTGAGAGAGGCGTGCTCCGGACAGGGACCGGACGGTGGCGGTGCATCCCGTCGGACGAGGATGGGGGGCCGTTTTTTGGGGGTGGAACGTCAAGTTAAACATCAAAAACACACAACTTATGCCCCACGTGTGTTGGCCCGCGAGAACCTGTAATGGAGCTGGCGATCCTCACGTTTTCCACGGTGTGTGTGGGGGGGGAGGCGACTACCCGGCGACCCACCGTGACATCCGTGGTCGGTCCTCCAGGTCCCTCCTGGAACCCGGGTGCCCGGAAACCGATCCGATTTTCGGGATGTTTTTGCGTTCGCTGCCTCAAAACTTTCACGTCTTCCAGCCATGCCAGGCTCAAACCTTTGTCATCGATTTTGGGGGCATCATTTTCCAGGCAACACGCCACCCACTCGCACACAGCACGGACACAGAGCACCCTATCATCCCGTATCAGTACTTGTCGCCGA
>NW_026454968.1:3269-5606 GCF_943734635.1 Anopheles cruzii | reverse complement strand
GCTTTGCCAATGACATGGACATTGTCGGTAGAACAATTGTGGAAGTGCCAGAACACTACACCAGACTTGAACGGGAAGCAGCGAGGATTGGATTGATGATAAATGCGTCTAAAACGCAGTACATGCTAGCCGGGGGAACCGAAACCGGCCGGCAATGGTATTGTCTACCTTGGATCACTGGTAACTGCGGACAATGATACCAGCCGTGAGATCCGGATGCGCATTATCATCGGAAGTCGTGCCTACTATGGGCTCCACAGGCAATTGCGGTCGCACAGACTAAGCTCCCTTACGAAGTGCAACCTGTACAAGACGATCATAAGACCGGTTGTTCTCTATGGGCATGAGACGTGGACAATGCTAGAAGAGGACCGGCGAGTGCTCGAAGTGTTCGAACGAGGTGTACTGAGGACGATCATTGGCGGCGTGCAGGAGAACAGAGTATGGAGTCTGAGGATGAACCATGAGCTCGCGCAACTCTACGGCGAACCCAGTATCCAAAAGGTGGCTAAAGCTGGATGAATACGCTGGGCAGGGCATGTTGAATGCCGGACAACTACTCTGTGAAGATGGTGTTTGCGTCGAATCCGGCAGGAAGAAGACGACCAGGGGCGCAGCGAGCAAGATGGGTTAACCAGGTGGAGCGAGATCTGGCGGCGAATACTCGGTGTCCCAGGGACTTGAGAGCGACAACCAGGAACAGAGTAAACTGGAACACCTTTGTTGATCAGACCATGTCTTAATGCGGGACGCCAAAATAGAAATAAATTCGTTAAAAAAGAACACGATAGTTGTGATAAGGGGAACAGGATGACTAAAATATAGTTTAAATAACGATCATCCACTATTATATCCTGATTTTAAGCTTTCTGCATCTTTCTTAGGGCAACAATTAGATATTCAGAATACTTCAAAACATTGAAACAAACAATAAAAAAACGATTTCGTTCGAACGAACAAATTGACAGCATTTCGTAACTCACAGCATCTTTGAGTGACCATCTTTTTGTTACATGGGCCACAAAGGAGCTGTCAAAAATCGACGATTGACAATTGGAAAGAAACTTGTTTGGTAAACAATCGCAAAGCGTCCAAGATTTTCTCTGTTAAAACCTGTTGGAGTCAAAATGGAAACTTCTAACCCTGCTAAAGATCCATTATCAGCCGCGTAAGTTGCCGGGAGACAAGGATAAATATGTGTAATAACAAATATCTTTCTAGAACCTCGCCCATGTGTCGAAGGTGGCTGTCGGCTGATGGCGCTTTGGAGCCGGTCACCCCCGACGAATCGGTCGCGTATCTTTTGCAACAAATATTCGCCTGTACCAAGGTTCAGGTAACATGCCCTTCTAAAGTGGAATTCTCTCCGGGTTTCGTAACAACGATTGCGACATGCTCCTCTTCTTTTTACAGAAGAAACTATTGGCAGAATTTCCATCGTATTTGTGTTCGAATTGCACATCGCGCCTGGATTTGCTGGATATGTATCGCTCGCTGTGCGCTCTAAACAATGTCAAAGTCGAACAAGTTAAGAAAGAAGTGGACACCACCTATTTGACCGGTTTTGAAACAACTGTAAGGCATTCTAACGGTGACATTCAGCAAAGTGATGGTGTTGAATCGGTGTGGATAAAAACTGAGGTTGCCGAAGAAGATTCGGAAGAGGATTATCAAGCGAGTCAAACGGTTTCTGATTCACAACAGATAAATAGTACATACGGTCATAATCATCATGACGACTTGTTTGAGGCAGAGGAAGAATCGCTGGAAACACTTTTGAAACGTGAACCAACGGACGAACAGCAGCAGGCTCAGCCATCAGATGCTGAGCTGAAACATGAGCATAATATTCTCAAAGCGGACCCTTTCGATGTCGAAGGTAAAGGTTATGTGGTAGGAAGGACGTCCACAATTCCTGACGACTCAGCATCAACTTCAGGTCAAAATAATTCGTTGATAAAGTGTGGCATGGAAGCCTCTACATGGAATCAAATGGATCCTAATCGTGAAGACAAATCAGAACATCCTGGTAATCAACCTGTCTCCGTAGTCGGTGAGCAGCGTTTGTTGCCGTCGAATAAGCGACGATTTTCCCAAAAGGATGTCGCCGCTGCAGAGTTCTCAGTGTCTACAATGGCAATCCCAAAAGTTACTGGTAATAGAAACAAGCAAAAGCACCAGTGCCCTCATTGCTCCGCCACGTATCCAGACACATCCAAGCTGAAGAGTCACATCCGCACTCATACAGGCGAAAAGCCATTCCTATGTAAAGTCTGCAGTAAAACGTTCCATGCGGCACGCAACTTGCACCAACATATGCAAATTCACGACAAGGAC
>NW_026454968.1:2430-3169 GCF_943734635.1 Anopheles cruzii | reverse complement strand
TTTTCGATGTCGAAGGTAAAGGTTATGTGGTAGGAAGAACGTCCACAATTCCTGACGACTCAGCATCAACTTCAGGTCAAAATAATTCGTTGATAAAGTGTGGCATGGAAGCCCCTACATGGAATCAAATGGATCCTAATCGTGAAGACAAATCAGAACATCCTGGTAATCAACCTGTCTCCGTAGTCGGTGAGCAGCGTTTGTTGCCGTCGAATAAGCGACGATTTTCCCAAAAGGATGTCGCCGCTGCAGAGTTCTCAGTGTCTACAATGGCAATCCCAAAAGTTACTGGTAATAGAAACAAGCAAAAGCACCAGTGCCCTCATTGCTCCGCCACGTATCCAGACACATCCAAGCTGAAGAGTCACATCCGCACTCATACAGGCGAAAAGCCATTCCTATGTAAAGTCTGCAGTAAAACGTTCCATGCGGCACGCAACTTGCACCAACATATGCAAATTCACGACAAGGACCAACATCAATGTCCTCATTGCGATGGCAAATTCGCACAGCAATTCCAGCTTAATGATCACATTCGGACTCATACGGGCGAAAAGCCATTCCAATGCCAAATCTGCCGTAAAGCGTTCCATGCGGCAAACAATCTGCGCATTCACATGAAAATTCATGACAAGGACCTACATCAATGTCCTTATTGCCCAGGAAAGTTCGCTAAACGCTACATGCGTGTACATATGCAAATTCACAACAAAGACCAACATAAATGTCCTTATTGCCC
>NW_026454968.1:0-2330 GCF_943734635.1 Anopheles cruzii | reverse complement strand
ATGCAAATTCACGACAAGAACCAACTTCAATGTCCTCATTGCACTCGCAAATTTATACGGCAATCCCATTTTAAGGATCATATTCGGACTCATATTGGCGAATAGGCGGCGAATATGAAGTTTGTGGTAGAGCGTTTCATGCAAAAGCCTTTCTGCATAAACCAATGAACCGATCCACAACAAGAACAAGAACGTGCGATACCATTTATTGCCTCAAAGGCGGCAAATAAGCAGATTTAGGATTTTATCAAGTTCCTTTGTTTATTAAGATAAGTATAAATAATAAAAATCTAGTATTTTAACGGTGCTTTAATAGGATTCAAAAAGAATAATCTGCATCGCATCTGACATGCAATAACGGTATACCGATAACTGATCCCCGCAATTTGGTCCCACGACAATTGATCCCAGTAACCCATCCCATGGAGGAGGAAGAGAGGAGTTATCCTTCACGGGCCGCTGCCTGGTGTGACCAGCTGTGTAACAGGGCTGTTCATTGTAGTGTTTCTGTGTTCCTCCTTAAGACGCTCGGCCTGTATTTCTTTTTAAACATTCTCTTAAAACCGCAAAAGCCGTCTTTGGATTTCTTATTTCCGCTGGAATTGGAAAGAAATGGGGGACGAAAGTAAGGTACGACTCGTAGCACGAATGAAAATAGTTTCCGTTGGAAGCTACAGAGAAATCATTGGGGTAAACGCTACTCGTGCTTTTCTTCTCGACCTGACGCACAGGTTTTTGGCATGCTGCGCCACTTCTCAGCCATTCCAGTGCCTTGAGCGGCTTCCGTAACACGTTGCCAGCGTGTGGTCATTTTTTTTAATCAGAAAAATCCACTCCAAAAATTTATCAAAATTTCGCCGTCCCGACCAGACGACGACTCTGAAGCCGCAAAAACACTACGGGAACACAAGCGACTAGTAGGTAGCACCGGTGATTTGCATGGGCTCCCATATAAAATCTGGGTAAATTTTAGCAAAACTCGGAGAGTTTTCAAGCAATTTGAGCCAAATTCAGCTGGTGCGAGTTTTACCATGTATCCAACGGGAAAAGAAAAGGGAAGCCGATCGGATACGTCAACGGGAAGCCCGATTCTCTGAAACGCCAGAAAATCGAGAAACGAGGATTAAATGAGTCTTATTTCCGCTGGAATTGGAAAGAAATGGGGGACGAAAGTAAGGTACGACTCGTAGCACGAATGAAAATAGTTTCCGTTGGAAGCTACAGAGAAATCATTGGGGTAAACGCTACTCGTGCTTTTCTTCTCGACCTGACGCACAGGTTTTTGGCATGCTGCGCCACTTCTCAGCCATTCCAGTGCCTTGAGCGGCTTCCGTAACACGTTGCCAGCGTGTGGTCATTTTTTTTAATCAGAAAAATCCACTCCAAAAATTTATCAAAATTTCGCCGTCCCGACCAGACGACGACTCTGAAGCCGCAAAAACACTACGGGAACACAAGCGACTAGTAGGTAGCACCGGTGATTTGCATGGGCTCCCATATAAAATCTGGGTAAATTTTAGCAAAACTCGGAGAGTTTTCAAGCAATTTGAGCCAAATTCAGCTGGTGCGAGTTTTACCATGTATCCAACGGGAAAAGAAAAGGGAAGCCGATCGGATACGTCAACGGGAAGCCCGATTCTCTGAAACGCCAGAAAATCGAGAAACGAGGATTAAATGAGTATTTGAGGTGGCGACACACGCTGGGAACAGCTAGCAACCAATAAATTTTACCAATCCGTTGACAACGATTTCGTTTGAATGAACAAATTGACAGCATTTAGCAACTCACAGCATCTCTGAGTGACCATCTTTTTTCTCTTTGGCTAGAAGCTGTCAAAAATCGACGATTGACAATCGGAAAAACCTTTGTTTGGTAAACAATCAGAACACGAACAATTTTTCATTCTAATTTATTTCTGTTATCAACTGTTGGAGGCGAAATGGCACCTTCGAAACGGTCTAAAGCAAAAGCAGTCGAGTAAGTTAACGGTAAACAGGAGCAAATATATTTAATAACGCATTTCTTTCTAGAACCTCGGCTATATGTCGAAAGTGCCTGTCCGCTGATGGCACTTTGGAGTCGGTCACTTCCAATGAACGGGGAGAATATCTTTTACAACAAACGTTTTCCTGTGCAAATGTTCAGGTAATATGCCCTTCTTAAATTGAGTTTTCCCATGCTTTCGTAACGTAACTGAAATGTACGGGGTTACACTGTTTGAGGTTCGTGTTCAACGTTCTTTATTGCTCAATACTTTTGCTCTGTTATAATTTTCCACTTAATACCTATCGTGGTGATCCCGTTTATCCTGAGCCCAATGTTAATATAA
>NW_026454967.1:0-5491 GCF_943734635.1 Anopheles cruzii | reverse complement strand
AAATTTTTTGATAAAATATTGAATAAAGAGTGAAAGCTGAATGAATGAAACTCTGTAAAGGGTTTACTGGGATGATTTTCTATCTCGTGCTACAGTTTTTCAGTGGTTCAAACGTTTTAAAGAGGGGTGGGAAGACGTTGAAGATTACAAGCACTCAAAAAGTGAGTTGAATATTCATAAAACGACCGAAATAAGTCCCCATCTGTTCCCCATCCCTATAAAAAACCCCATCGTTTTAGTATTAGGGACCTTGGTGAGGGTCGTGGGCTTTAATAAAGGAACAGTGGAAAAAAAATGACTCGAGATGTAGAAAGTAAATTCCTGTGCTCTCCATCAAGGCAACCGGTTGACTCACAACACCCAGTCTGTCAAGGACTATTTTGCCACAAACCAGGTTACAGTTATGGAACACTCGTCTTATGTTATGGTAGAAGTCACAGGCTGCTGAGTATTCACCAGACTTAGAGACTTCACCAGTCACAGGGTACTAAGTCCGGTGAATATTTAGCACCCTATGACTCTACCTGTTCTCAAACATCAAATCTTACTTGAAAGAAACCCACCACGAGTAATTAAAGGAGCTCAAAAGCTTGTCGCAAGACGGCCTGTGGCATTGTTTTTCATAGTGTTTTCCATTCGCATGAAGCGATGTAGGGCTACAGAAATGAAGTATCTTCTTCGGGAACAACCGCTGAGCGGACTTATCCTGCACCAGAGACGATGTTAATTTCTAATGCTCTCTGTAACGGTTAGTTTTGCTGGTGGGTTTGCTGGTCTCGCGCCAAATCCCCTTGTAACGCCGGTATCGGAAATCGAAGCCATGGCCGGCTGCGTAACAACCGGTCCCGGAATTCGAACGCAGGCCAGCTTTGTGACAATGACGAGCGTGACCTATTGCTCTATCGACGGGGACAAAGAGTTCTAGCTAGATAGACAACCACACAGTATGAGTTAATCCTATACCTGTAAACCGAAGCCAACCCAAATGTAAACCGATAACCAAAGAACCTGGAGAATAAAATCACTCTCGATTTGCTACCGAGCAGTCAACACGTGCTTTGGAGCACAACCTATAATTGTGTGTCGGCATCAAATAAATATTTTGATACGTCTTTACCAAAAACTAATTTTGAGAAGCGAATTCGAGAAATATCGAATTGTGATATCACCTGCGCGTCATCAGCATCATCAGTCAACTCAAGTATCGTGGCAACAACCCATTTATAACGATGAAGAAAAATACCATACCATAATATAAAATTCTTTCTCTCAATGACAGCCATTGCAACGCATTCCAAGTGTACGTGCCACTTTTGTCTGAATATTTCATTCAACAACCGCCCTATTTCATTCTGCAATCATGCGATTTCATTAAACTAAATAAAATAGAAAGATAAATGTCTAGATGGGGAGAAATGATAAATAAATACAGCTTAATTTTGCTACTGGCCGTTAGAACGTTTTTCAACCGACTTAAGATTGAGTACTCTGTCGGATGAAAAATGGTAAATTTTAGAAATTTTCTTCATAACATTATCAATATAAGAATGCAATTTCTGTTTGCCGTTAATTATCGTCTGTTACCTTTAATCAATTACCAATTAATTCAATTACCTTTGATTTTCTGAATGCAATCAAACGACTAACCGTCAATCGCCACTGACAAGCACCCATTATCACACTTTCCCGAAAATATTTGTATACTTTAGCTAAAATGCAGTTTGCAGTTGATAGTTAAAACTTTTCCTGTTGCTACTGGGAGATGATAGATGTACCACCCTGTATCCGCCAAATCCATAATGAAGCTGGCCTGAACACTGATGACGTTGAGAGCACAAGCGCACACAGCATTTTTTATTGAACAAAAATATCAGTTTTATTTCTATCTATTACTGGCTTATCATAAAAATCCCATGACTAACATTATTGTAACTCAGGAACCGTCGCCAAATGTATTCTGAACTTGAATAATTTATCCATTGGATCATGAATAATCGGCTAAACTTTTAACGACATTCGTGTTATGAACATTTCAGTTTATATCTATACATAAGCTACTTCAAAACTTTATTTAAGATACTTTCAATTGTCCGATTTACGTCAAATATGCACCGTTTTGTAGGAAATTTTGTAGCTTTTTTAAAAATAGCTTCAGAACGCCTATCTCAAAAAAGTCTTGGTCGAGCAATCTTTTTCACAATCCTTTCTTGATCTCAATTTTTCATCACTCAGGAAATTTTGTAATGCGCGAAAAAGGTGTCAATCGCTTGGTACAAGGTCCGGACTATACGGTGGATGCATTAAAACTTCTCAACCAAGCTCCCGAACTTCCTGGCAAGTCACTAAAGACGTATGTTACATTTCATTGTCGTGGTGGAACACAAAACCTCTTCCGTTGGCCGATTCTAGTCGTCAATTGGTCAATTGCTCAGGTCGGTCAATTGCTTGATTCAAATGATGCAGTTGTTGACAGTTTATTTAGTTTATTGTTTAGCCACACGGAAGCGACGCATAATAAACGATTCCTTTCAAGTTCTACCATAAACCCAGTAGAACCTTCCTAGCCGTTATTACTTGTTTGCCCACAGCTTAAGCTGCTTCACCACGCTTAGACCACGACCGATTTCACACAATATTGTCGTCTTTAACTTATTTCTCATCCCCAGTACCCATCCGTTTAAGAAATGGGTCGATTTCATTCCGTTTGGCCAGAATTACGCAGATGGAAATTCGAGCCATCATGTTTTTTTTATGTAAATGTGGTGGCGTCCAAACATCGAGCTTCTTTGTGAATCCAGCATTGTGCAAATGGCTTAAAACTATTTTATTGTTAATCTTCAGCCCCTGACCGATCCTCTGACTACTAACATGCCGATCGACTTTCATTATTTCTGTGATTTTATCGACATTTTCGATGACGTGTGTGTCTAGGCTTTACAAAAAAATAACTGAAACGGGTCAATGAAACCGAAATTTCACCTAGCTAGCTGTTAGAGTATCGGGACCATAAACACCATGCAAAATTTCAGCAGCCTAGCTTGAATTTTCGCCTTTTTCGGACAAAAACTGTAGAAATTACCGAATTTTCTCTTCGTTCACCTCCATTATTAACACCCTGTAACTCACAAACGCATGGAACAAACAAAACACAATGAAGCATTTTTTTAAGTGTAAAGTATCAGCTTTAAAATGAGCCTAAAGTTGAAACTGTACGGGATATCGATCACTAAAGGCATCTATCGTGAAAATAATGAATGACTTTTTAGACTAGCTGATATATAAAAATTTATGTTTAAATTTATGTGTACCACATTTTCTCCAAAACTGTTTAACCAATCCACGTGACATTTTGCACAGCGTAGTTTTGTGACCCCGGATTGTGAACAGGAAATATTGACCCTCCGACACCTCCGGGGAGGAGGGGATCCCATACAAACGTAACGTATCGTAACGACCCATACGTAACGTCCTATACGTAACGCACATAAGTAACGTCCCAAATCGAACCAAATTCGGCAGATGGAAGTTTTGGGGAAGGGAAATGTTCTGGTGAATGTTTGAAACCCCTCCCCTCTTTACAAAGAGGGGCTCCCATACAAAATCTGGGTTAATGTCAGCAAAGCTCGGATAATTTTCAAGCAATTTGAGCCAAACTCAGGTGGTGCGAGTTTTTACATGTATCCAACGGGAAGCCGATCGGATACGTCACCGGGAAACGGAGGAGTAACCTAAAGTAGAAAGGGAAACTGAACGAATACGTCACCGGGAAGCGAAAAGGGAAGCTGATCGTATACGTCTCCAAAAAGTCCTCTGAAACGCCTCCCAATCGAGAAATAAGGATCAAATGAGGCGCAGCGACGCGCGCCGGGAACTGCTAGTTACTAGGTTGTTCATTATATTCGGAGCCTCAAAAACAGATGCCGCTACGCTACGCTAGCTACGAGTCTAATTTTTTTTGTCATATTGGTACACTATTCAAATTAACGTATCTAAAGTTTCATTTCAATCGGTCGCTTACTTTTTTTTACAAGCCTTTTAGTATCGACAATATTTTTGTCACGTCACAGTATGCTTTACAGATGCTATGACGTCATCATTTGATGTTAAACGCTTTCCGTGCAGGATTTTTTTTAGGTTTAAAAACAGATGGAAGTCACTAGGGGCCAAATCTGATGAATAGAGTGGATGCTCCAACGATTTGAACTTTAATTCATGGATTTTCGCCATTTTCAAAATGCACTTGTGACCTGGTGCATTGTTCCATTTTTAGTGAATGCAGCGCCCATTTTGCAAACAGCGTTTAGGAACCCAAAACTCCAGTCAAAATATTGGTTATACTGCTCAATGAGATGGCTAGGCATTATACTTAATCTCATTCAGTGATTCGACGATTTTCCAATACGACATCCGGTATTTTTTTACGATTTTAGGAGTTGTGTCTGTTTTTTTACGTTTTTCACATGGATCGTTTTAAAGGCTACTTCGACCATGTTTACGCTCAGAATCCCCTCTTTGAACCCCCTAATCAAAGGTGAAGAGTTCTTATATACGTTCAACATTAGTTCATAATTTTCCTTTACTTTTAAACCTTTCAAAAATAAAACTTAAATCACTGCACGATACTTAATTTTTTCCATTGAAAAAATACTGTGACATGTCGATACTAAAAGGCTTGCAAAAAAAAAAGTAAGTGACCGATTGAAATGAAACTTCGCATACATTCGTTTGAAGAGTGTACCCATATCATAAAAAAAATCAGGCTCGTAGCACCGCTCCTTGATATCGAGGCTCCGAATAGAACAACCTAGTATTAATAAATTTACCAATCAGTATATTTAACATGCTAAAGTCAATGAATGTTTGAAGGCAATACTCGTGCTTGGAAAGCGTTGTCGAGGTTCTCATTTAACACAAACACTCACAAAGGACTGTAGTCCATATGATTAGCCGGCATCAAATACCAGATAGTGTAGAAGTTTTTTTTTCATCTTAGAAGAACGGGCCGGGCCGTATTTATAGTGAAGAAGTTAATAAGTGATAATGTGCTCAGGAGGTAGTTTAGATTAGAAATTCATACATTATCGATCATCAAGACAAATTATCGTCGATCGAATTCTCGTCAAGACGACAAAATTCGGCCCATTCGAAATTCCTTTCAGATTTCCTTGGCATCGTTCATTTGTATTGACGACATTGACCCACACAAGAACAGGGGGACACTTGAGGACATGAGGATCAATTGGAAATAGAAGAAAATAGAAATAGATTGGAAAATGATGAAAAAAGAAACGGAAAGACAAGAATAATCAAGGTCTCGGAAAGTCGGTAAAAATCTCAAAATCGACTATAAGAACTGTTAAAAACATATGACTACGTACTCCCTGCAGGTTGTTAAGATCGAGCATAAAGTTGTTTCAACAGTGGCCAAGGAAACGGCCGGCGGAGCCACAGTGGATGCACAATAGTAACGCGGCAAGATGATGATGAAGAT
>NW_026454966.1:0-5499 GCF_943734635.1 Anopheles cruzii | reverse complement strand
CCCTTTGTGGTTTTACAAAGTCCGTTGCATTTGCGGCGTTTTCTGCGGTTGCGATTGTATCGTTACGTTGATGCAGCTAACCAAGGAAATGTTCAAGAAGCGGCACTACACTTACTTCCGGTACGTTGTGCCCACGCGAACGTGTATTCGGTCGGTCCACAAAAAAGGGACAATTTAGGGGTTTTGGGGTTTTGGGGAAAAAGAGGGACAGAATTATGAAAAAGTCGGTAATAAAAGGAACAGGCAAGGAATCTGAAAAATCAAAGCAAAAACAAACGAACTGTCATTTCACTCACTGGAGCACACGGATTTTTCACCCAGAAACTGCTAGTGTGGACGCCAGCACAGCAAATAAACTGGCCTAGTTTTCTCATAGTGTGGACGAGGCGTCACAAGGGAAGCTCTTAGGGAAAATATGTACGCAGCAGTCGTTGAAAAGTCGTTCAGAATTCGTCTAGTAGTCGAAGCTCCATAGTGAGAAGAGCTCGGGTACTCAATTTTGTTCACTGGGACGTCTCCCTCTCACAGCGACAGATAGCGGGAGATACACACACAGTCACAGCTCACAGCGACAGATAGACAGCCACTCAATATCAGTTAATCCGATAACCTGTACCAGGTCTAAACCTTGAGAATCGTGTTTTTGAACAGATGGCCCCACCTGTTAATTTGGACTTCCCAGTTTTGCTGTTCGTTCGTCATTACCTTGTTTTGACATCAGGTTATTGAGTTCAGGTCGAAAAAAAATTAAATCAGTTTGCAACCGATCTTTGAATAGGTTTCACCATGTTAACTTTTGTGCCTGAAAATGACGTTTTCTTGGGATAATTATTTTTGTGCTACCACTTGAAGAAAACTGCTTCAGAATCGCACCAAATGCTTGTCGAGACATGTGTTTGGAAAATCGCAGTGCTTTGAGTGGTTTAAAAAATTTCAAAATGACGAATTTAACTTAACAAAAAAAAGCCTCTAAGGACTCCAAAAAACGGCCTTTCTTATGGGACAGAAAGATGAATTGCATCACAAGCTCTTAAAACCTGATGAAAACGTTAATTCAGATCGCTACTGACAACAAATGATCAATTTGAATCATGCATTGATCGAAAAACAACCCAAATGGCATTTTTTCTGGTCAGCCATGGAGGCGCCAGGTGGGCCTCAATGACCACTAAACGTGGCGTCTCCATGACCACCAATGCAAAACTGGTTCAGGATACTATCAAATCACTTGGATGGGAGCTGCTATAACCCGCGTTATTTACCAGACTTGGCTCTTTCCGAATAACATTCTTTGGTTGGTCGTCATCCGTCTGTCTGTACCACAATTGCTCCAAAACTACTGAGCCTATTCGCGTTAAATTTTGCACAGCGTAGTTTTGTGACCCCGGATTGTGAATAGGAAAGTTTGACAACCGGCACCAAGGAACACACTACCAACCACGGGGTTTTCCGAACGCAGCGAGACAATCGACGACGACTGCAGCAACAACAATCGACGCACCGAAAAACCCACCAACGGCTGTGAAAACCACAGGAACCGCAGGATGCAGCGTCAAGAACGGGCAACACGATCACGAGTAGCGACGGCAACGACGGAACGGGAAGGATAAGTCGGACAATCTGTATAAAAAGCGATAGAATGTAATAAACGATGCTCAGTCTTTAAGTAAGAATCACGGTGACAACGTCTTTCTGCATGTTTCAGCAGCGGTTCTGCCCGCGAATTATAATAAGGGACAAACAAGTTCCCGCTACACTGGAAGAAAACGATATCGACAACACCGGTGCCGACTTTGCACCGGATAGTTCAAGGAAGAAGATCGAAACGGAACAGCAAACGGCTATCAACGGAGCTCCTGGCAAGGTTAATTGGAGCTGGGAACGCCTTTAAAGGAGGGTCGAACAGAACATCCTGTAAGTTAGAGTACGGACAAGGCTACCGAACGAGGTCCTCCGAAACGCTAAAGCTAAGGCATGTAGCCATTCTAGCGATCCTCGATGTGAAAAACAGGCAACGTTAGGGACGGATCAGTATTGGTGCCATCGGCAAGGAAGTACGGGGAAGGGTGTTACGCAAAAAATGGATATCACTGTACGTCCTAGCTGCGGACATCAGCGCACCTGACGGATTTGCCGGGAACTGGGACTAGAACTATCACATGCACACATAGTCCCAGAACGGACGGCAGGCGCGAGTACGTAGAGAAACGGAGAACGATTAGTACGCGATAGAGAGTGCAGGAAAGAACTTATAATTATTGAGCCCGCCTCTAGAGAACAAAGAGGAGCTTCAGAAAAGGTTTTTTTAGTGTCTCCAGTCTGACTCAAGGACAATAAAGTTTAACAGTTATCAATAGACCAGAGAAGACCGTAACTGTCTGTGTGCTCGCCGGGGAATTCCCAAGAAAATCGGGAATATTTTTCTAACGGAACGTGATTTCATTCGGCTGTGTTTGGCGGCTTCTACATTCAGTTAGATCGGGACAATTTTTTTGTAGACGTTGTTGCGGGTCGTTTCATAGTGGTTTAAATAACGAGTTCATCGGATTATCAAAACAAAAACAAGCTGCTTGAAGTCGACGACAATTGAAACAACCCAAGAGCTATGGCCCCTCTGCTGCTACTATACACTCAGTGGAGTCAAGTGAAACAAATGAGGGAAAACCCAAGACCTCGCCGATGACCTAGTGATCTCGTGAAGCTGGGCGAATTATTTTGGCGTTGGCTTTGACTGTTAATTGCCAGATCTTCTCGGCTCAAGCAAACGATCATTTGCATCCATCCTTGGCAGTGAGTAACCGGTGAGTTAACGTTTGAGTGCCTCTCGTCGTAATCAGTTTAGGATACTGCGTGTGAGCCGGTTATAAGAAGAGATTTGTGTTGACCGTTTGCATCAGTTCATTTTGCCTCGTGGAAGGAGCTAGAATCTCATTCGATCCAGCCGTATTCAATACAGTTCCTGGCAGTATAGCGGTGCGTCGTGCTACAAATTTAATGTTAGCTACTATGTGGTCGACGAGGCTGCGGGTCCTGGCAGTGTTACTGCTCGGATTGCTAGGCGTGTGTGTTAGTGCCCAAAAAGCGACAACTGAACCGAAGGTTCTGTGCTACTATGCAGGCGGCAACACCATCAAGGAAGGTAATTAGGTCTTCGTTAGTTTCCTTGTTCAGTGTTGCAATCATCCAGCTGCCGTTCATTGATGACCGCCACATAGCTGGCGACGGTGTAGGTTGTAATTAGCCATGCAAAGAGGCCGCTCCCGCTCGTCTTACCGTTGACCACTTATCAAACTAGAATGTAGAGCTGTTTCGTAAATTAAGACGATAATGAGGGGCCAGCAGTGAAAAGATGTGAATCTGCTTAATAGCGTCCGTCTGTTCTCTCTGTTGCAGACCTATCAAAAGTGACCGTGTCCGACATTGAGTTGGCCCTGCCCTTCTGTACCCATTTGATTTATGGCTACGCCGGTGTTGACGCTGTAACGTATCGCACGCGCCCTAATATTGGTAGCCTTGATTTGGAGGAAGGCCAAGGACAGTACCGCACCGTTACGAAACTGAAAAAGCGCTACCCAGGCTTGCGGGTTTTCTTGAGCGTCGGTGGTAACCAGGACCTGACCGAGGAAAAGCCGTTCGAGAAATACTTGACACTGCTGGAGTCAGCTGGCTCGCGAACGGCGTTCATCAACAGTGCGTATACTCTTTTGAAGACGTACGATTTTGACGGCCTTGACCTGGCTTGGCAGTTCCCGCAATCGAAGCCGAAACGCGTTCGCGGATTGTCGGGCAAACTGTGGCACGGCTTCAAGAAACTGTTCACCGGTGACAGCATCCTGGACCCGAAGGCGGAAGAACATCGTGAGGAATTTACTGCACTGGTTCGCGACTTGAACAACGCATTCGTGCATGATAAGTTCCGGGTGGGCTTCACCCACCTGCCGCATGTAAATGAATCCGTTTTCCTGAACATTCCGCTGCTGAAGGATAATTTCGAGTACATCAATATTGCCGCGTACGATCAGCAAACTCCGGAACGAAACCCCAAGGAAGCTGACTACACGGCGCCGATCTATGAACCATCGGAACGGGCCGAGGGCAATAACGTGCAGGCTAAGGTGAAAGCGTGGAATTCGGCTGGAACTCCGCTGGATAAAATTGTCGTTGGCTTGGCCACTTACGGCCGTGGCTGGAAACTGACGGAAGAGTCGGGCATAACCGGCAGGCCTCCGATTCGCGCCGACGGTCCTTCACCGGCTGGGCTTCAGACGCAAATTCCCGGATACTATAGCTTCGGTGAAGTGTGCGCCTTGCTGCCTAATCCAACCAACGCTAACATGCAGGGTGCCGATTACCCGCTGCGTAAGATAAATGATTTCAGCAAGCGCTTTGGTCCGTATGCATTTCGTATTCCGGACGAGAACGAAAAACACGGTATCTGGCTGTCGTATGAGGATCCCGAGAGTGCTGGCAATAAGGCGGCGTACGTGAAGGCGAAGGGATTGGGCGGAATTTCTATCAACGATCTGGCGATGGATGATTTCCGTGGCGTATGTTCCGGCGACAAGTTTCCGATTCTGCGTGCTGCCAAGAATCGATTGTGATGTTCAAAGATGAGATTAACGAGAACATTGTTGCGTAATGAATGTTAATTATTGTAGCAAAGTTTCTTGTATGCCCCATTTGACTGTCGAAGCAAGAAGAGATGGATTGGTTTAATATTAAAAGCTTTTTACTACTTGTAAAACTACAAACAATGCTTTTGTTTGCTGAAAGAAACATACTGTTGAAATGAAGAAAAGAAATTCACAGATAAAATTAAGCATAAAATTGTGAACATACTCTTTCCAAAAGCGTTGAATTAAAGAACGGATTACTTAGTCGATAATAAAATTACAAACGATCAGCAATTGTGCCGATCATCTGCCATAAAAGAGCTCTGAGTTACTCGGCCTTTGGTGAGTGTCTTACGATCGTAAAAATGCGCTCCAGATCAATGCGCTCCAGACCAGTCTTGTGTAAAATTCCGAGGAGATCTGTTGTTGTCCATGGCAGAAATAGCTAGATTGTGTGCCATTGAGCTGGTGCTCGGAATACTTGCTTTATCGCTTTGGTTTCGGAATGAAGTTCCTAAGTTCTGAAGTTTGGTTCCTATAAAGCCTGAAGAGTGGACTTTGTGCAGCTTTGACAGAACTTGTTTTTCACAGAAACTCTCGCAGGTAAAGTGACCTTAGCTGACATTGGGGAGGCATTGCCATTCTGCACCCATCTGCTTTACGGCTACGCCGGGATCGACGTCAATACCCATCATATACGCGCACTCAACGAAGATCTTCATCTGGACTCTGGAAAAGGCCATTTCCGAGCTGCAACGGAGCTGAAAAACAAGTTTCCGGGACTGCAGGTCTTCTTGAGTATCGGCGCTTACTACGATCTGAATGAGGAAAATCATTCACTAAAGTATCTGTCACTTCTGGAATCTGACGAGACACGGGCAACGTT
>NW_026454965.1:0-5499 GCF_943734635.1 Anopheles cruzii | reverse complement strand
AACGTTGCCCGTGTCTCGTCAGATTCCAGAAGTGACAGATACTTTAGTGAATGATTTTCCTCATTCAGATCGTAGTAAGCGCCGATACTCAAGAAGACCTGCAGTCCCGGAAACTTGTTTTTCAGCTCCGTTGCAGCTCGGAAATGGCCTTTTCCAGAGTCCAGATGAAGATCTTCGTTGAGTGCGCGTATATGATGGGTATTGACGTCGATCCCGGCGTAGCCGTAAAGCAGATGGGTGCAGAATGGCAATGCCTCCCCAATGTCAGCTAAGGTCACTTTACCTGCGAGAGTTTCTGTGAAAAACAAGTTCTGTCAAAGCTGCACAAAGTCCACTCTTCAGGCTTTATAGGAACCAAACTTCAGAACTTAGGAACTTCATTCCGAAACCAAAGCGATAAAGCAAGTATTCCGAGCACCAGCTCAATGGCACACAATCTAGCTATTTCTGCCATGGACAACAACAGATCTCCTCGGAATTTTACACAAGACTGGTCTGGAGCGCATTGATCTGGAGCGCATTTTTACGATCGTAAGACACTCACCAAAGGCCGAGTAACTCAGAGCTCTTTTATGGCAGATGATCGGCACAATTGCTGATCGTTTGTAATTTTATTATCGACTAAGTAATCCGTTCTTTAATTCAACGCTTTTGGAAAGAGTATGTTCACAATTTTATGCTTAATTTTATCTGTGAATTTCTTTTCTTCATTTCAACAGTATGTTTCTTTCAGCAAACAAAAGCATTGTTTGTAGTTTTACAAGTAGTAAAAAGCTTTTAATATTAAACCAATCCATCTCTTCTTGCTTCGACAGTCAAATGGGGCATACAAGAAACTTTGCTACAATAATTAACATTCATTACGCAACAATGTTCTCGTTAATCTCATCTTTGAACATCACAATCGATTCTTGGCAGCACGCAGAATCGGAAACTTGTCGCCGGAACATACGCCACGGAAATCATCCATCGCCAGATCGTTGATAGAAATTCCGCCCAATCCCTTCGCCTTCACGTACGCCGCCTTATTGCCAGCACTCTCGGGATCCTCATACGACAGCCAGATACCGTGTTTTTCGTTCTCGTCCGGAATACGAAATGCATACGGACCAAAGCGCTTGCTGAAATCATTTATCTTACGCAGCGGGTAATCGGCACCCTGCATGTTAGCGTTGGTTGGATTAGGCAGCAAGGCGCACACTTCACCGAAGCTATAGTATCCGGGAATTTGCGTCTGAAGCCCAGCCGGTGAAGGACCGTCGGCGCGAATCGGAGGCCTGCCGGTTATGCCCGACTCTTCCGTCAGTTTCCAGCCACGGCCGTAAGTGGCCAAGCCAACGACAATTTTATCCAGCGGAGTTCCAGCCGAATTCCACGCTTTCACCTTAGCCTGCACGTTATTGCCCTCGGCCCGTTCCGATGGTTCATAGATCGGCGCCGTGTAGTCAGCTTCCTTGGGGTTTCGTTCCGGAGTTTGCTGATCGTACGCGGCAATATTGATGTACTCGAAATTATCCTTCAGCAGCGGAATGTTCAGGAAAACGGATTCATTTACATGCGGCAGGTGGGTGAAGCCCACCCGGAACTTATCATGCACGAATGCGTTGTTCAAGTCGCGAACCAGTGCAGTAAATTCCTCACGATGTTCTTCCGCCTTCGGGTCCAGGATGCTGTCACCGGTGAACAGTTTCTTGAAGCCGTGCCACAGTTTGCCCGACAATCCGCGAACGCGTTTCGGCTTCGATTGCGGGAACTGCCAAGCCAGGTCAAGGCCGTCAAAATCGTACGTCTTCAAAAGAGTATACGCACTGTTGATGAACGCCGTTCGCGAGCCAGCTGACTCCAGCAGTGTCAAGTATTTCTCGAACGGCTTTTCCTCGGTCAGGTCCTGGTTACCACCGACGCTCAAGAAAACCCGCAAGCCTGGGTAGCGCTTTTTCAGTTTCGTAACGGTGCGGTACTGTCCTTGGCCTTCCTCCAAATCAAGGCTACCAATATTAGGGCGCGTGCGATACGTTACAGCGTCAACACCGGCGTAGCCATAAATCAAATGGGTACAGAAGGGCAGGGCCAACTCAATGTCGGACACGGTCACTTTTGATAGGTCTGCAACAGAGAGAACAGACGGACGCTATTAAGCAGATTCACATCTTTTCACTGCTGGCCCCTCATTATCGTCTTAATTTACGAAACAGCTCTACATTCTAGTTTGATAAGTGGTCAACGGTAAGACGAGCGGGAGCGGCCTCTTTGCATGGCTAATTACAACCTACACCGTCGCCAGCTATGTGGCGGTCATCAATGAACGGCAGCTGGATGATTGCAACACTGAACAAGGAAACTAACGAAGACCTAATTACCTTCCTTGATGGTGTTGCCGCCTGCATAGTAGCACAGAACCTTCGGTTCAGTTGTCGCTTTTTGGGCACTAACACACACGCCTAGCAATCCGAGCAGTAACACTGCCAGGACCCGCAGCCTCGTCGACCACATAGTAGCTAACATTAAATTTGTAGCACGACGCACCGCTATACTGCCAGGAACTGTATTGAATACGGCTGGATCGAATGAGATTCTAGCTCCTTCCACGAGGCAAAATGAACTGATGCAAACGGTCAACACAAATCTCTTCTTATAACCGGCTCACACGCAGTATCCTAAACTGATTACGACGAGAGGCACTCAAACGTTAACTCACCGGTTACTCACTGCCAAGGATGGATGCAAATGATCGTTTGCTTGAGCCGAGAAGATCTGGCAATTAACAGTCAAAGCCAACGCCAAAATAATTCGCCCAGCTTCACGAGATCACTAGGTCATCGGCGAGGTCTTGGGTTTTCCCTCATTTGTTTCACTTGACTCCACTGAGTGTATAGTAGCAGCAGAGGGGCCATAGCTCTTGGGTTGTTTCAATTGTCGTCGACTTCAAGCAGCTTGTTTTTGTTTTGATAATCCGATGAACTCGTTATTTAAACCACTATGAAACGACCCGCAACAACGTCTACAAAAAAATTGTCCCGATCTAACTGAATGTAGAAGCCGCCAAACACAGCCGAATGAAATCACGTTCCGTTAGAAAAATATTCCCGATTTTCTTGGGAATTCCCCGGCGAGCACACAGACAGTTACGGTCTTCTCTGGTCTATTGATAACTGTTAAACTTTATTGTCCTTGAGTCAGACTGGAGACACTAAAAAAACCTTTTCTGAAGCTCCTCTTTGTTCTCTAGAGGCGGGCTCAATAATTATAAGTTCTTTCCTGCACTCTCTATCGCGTACTAATCGTTCTCCGTTTCTCTACGTACTCGCGCCTGCCGTCCGTTCTGGGACTATGTGTGCATGTGATAGTTCTAGTCCCAGTTCCCGGCAAATCCGTCAGGTGCGCTGATGTCCGCAGCTAGGACGTACAGTGATATCCATTTTTTGCGTAACACCCTTCCCCGTACTTCCTTGCCGATGGCACCAATACTGATCCGTCCCTAACGTTGCCTGTTTTTCACATCGAGGATCGCTAGAATGGCTACATGCCTTAGCTTTAGCGTTTCGGAGGACCTCGTTCGGTAGCCTTGTCCGTACTCTAACTTACAGGATGTTCTGTTCGACCCTCCTTTAAAGGCGTTCCCAGCTCCAATTAACCTTGCCAGGAGCTCCGTTGATAGCCGTTTGCTGTTCCGTTTCGATCTTCTTCCTTGAACTATCCGGTGCAAAGTCGGCACCGGTGTTGTCGATATCGTTTTCTTCCAGTGTAGCGGGAACTTGTTTGTCCCTTATTATAATTCGCGGGCAGAACCGCTGCTGAAACATGCAGAAAGACGTTGTCACCGTGATTCTTACTTAAAGACTGAGCATCGTTTATTACATTCTATCGCTTTTTATACAGATTGTCCGACTTATCCTTCCCGTTCCGTCGTTGCCGTCGCTACTCGTGATCGTGTTGCCCGTTCTTGACGCTGCATCCTGCGGTTCCTGTGGTTTTCACAGCCGTTGGTGGGTTTTTCGGTGCGTCGATTGTTGTTGCTGCAGTCGTCGTCGATTGTCTCGCTGCGTTCGGAAAACCCCGTGGTTGGTAGTGTGTTCCTTGGTGCCGGTTGTCAAACTTTCCTATTCACAATCCGGGGTCACAAAACTACGCTGTGCAAAATTTAACGCGAATAGGCTCAGTAGTTTTGGAGCAATTGTGGTACAGACAGACGGATGACGACCAACCAAAGAATGTTATTCGGAAAGAGCCAAGTCTGGTAAATAACGCGGGTTATAGCAGCTCCCATCCAAGTGATTTGATAGTATCCTGAACCAGTTTTGCATTGGTGGTCATGGAGACGCCACGTTTAGTGGTCATTGAGGCCCACCTGGCGCCTCCATGGCTGACCAGAAAAAATGCCATTTGGGTTGTTTTTCGATCAATGCATGATTCAAATTGATCATTTGTTGTCAGTAGCGATCTGAATTAACGTTTTCATCAGGTTTTAAGAGCTTGTGATGCAATTCATCTTTCTGTCCCATAAGAAAGGCCGTTTTTTGGAGTCCTTAGAGGCTTTTTTTTGTTAAGTTAAATTCGTCATTTTGAAATTTTTTAAACCACTCAAAGCACTGCGATTTTCCAAACACATGTCTCGACAAGCATTTGGTGCGATTCTGAAGCAGTTTTCTTCAAGTGGTAGCACAAAAATAATTATCCCAAGAAAACGTCATTTTCAGGCACAAAAGTTAACATGGTGAAACCTATTCAAAGATCGGTTGCAAACTGATTTAATTTTTTTTCGACCTGAACTCAATAACCTGATGTCAAAACAAGGTAATGACGAACGAACAGCAAAACTGGGAAGTCCAAATTAACAGGTGGGGCCATCTGTTCAAAAACACGATTCTCAAGGTTTAGACCTGGTACAGGTTATCGGATTAACTGATATTGAGTGGCTGTCTATCTGTCGCTGTGAGCTGTGACTGTGTGTGTATCTCCCGCTATCTGTCGCTGTGAGAGGGAGACGTCCCAGTGAACAAAATTGAGTACCCGAGCTCTTCTCACTATGGAGCTTCGACTACTAGACGAATTCTGAACGACTTTTCAACGACTGCTGCGTACATATTTTCCCTAAGAGCTTCCCTTGTGACGCCTCGTCCACACTATGAGAAAACTAGGCCAGTTTATTTGCTGTGCTGGCGTCCACACTAGCAGTTTCTGGGTGAAAAATCCGTGTGCTCCAGTGAGTGAAATGACAGTTCGTTTGTTTTTGCTTTGATTTTTCAGATTCCTTGCCTGTTCCTTTTATTACCGACTTTTTCATAATTCTGTCCCTCTTTTTCCCCAAAACCCCAAAACCCCTAAATTGTCCCTTTTTTGTGGACCGACCGAATACACGTTCGCGTGGGCACAACGTACCGGAAGTAAGTGTAGTGCCGCTTCTTGAACATTTCCTTGGTTAGCTGCATCAACGTAACGATACAATCGCAACCGCAGAAAACGCCGCAAATGCAACGGACTTTGTAAAACCACAAAGGG
>NW_026454964.1:0-5502 GCF_943734635.1 Anopheles cruzii | reverse complement strand
GCGAATACCGTCCGGGCGAGAAACGAGCGCGAACTGCTCCAGCAGCAACAGCAGCAGCAGCGTCCGAGCAACCACCACCACCACCATCAGCACCAGCATCAGCACCATCACCACCACCAGCATCCGTACCGCAATCATCATCATCTGCTGGCGGACCGTGCCGAGATTGAAATGCTTCGCGAACGCGAACAGCACGAAGCGATGCCGCGCGATCAGCGGCGGGCAACTCCGAGCTCCGACTCCGAGCCCGATCCGGATCCGGACGGCCGGCGGTGGCGAGGTCCGGGTGGTACCATCCCCGAGCCCACCGAAGACCGAGGGCCGCGGATGGGCGATGGCGTGGTGGTGGTCCGCGATCACCGGTTCAGTGCGATGGCGACGGAGCGCACCTCGAACGATGACGACGACGACGACGAAGGTGACGCCCCGCCGTCGGCCAAGGATCACTCCCGGGCGCACAGCAAGTCATCTTCACCTGGTGAGTGCTTCGGTCGGCCGTTTGGGCCACTTCTTGCGCCATTTTGCAACATTATCGTTCCCCATTGATGAACTCCCGGAGCCCGAGAGACGGTTACGGTGGGAAGGGTTCCTCCGGTTTGGGTCCGGTACAATTATTGGCCTTGTATTGGTGGGCCCCAACCCGATGTGTTGTGTCAACACAAGCTGTCGTCACAATTTATCCCATTCTAAATTATTCTGCCTTTCGGTCCGACGTCGAAATGGTTCCGTCCACATAACCGGCCGGCCCATTTTGCGACGACGACCTCGGCCCGGGGTAAAGGTAATCGCCTCAAGCTGGCCAACCTGCAGCAACCTGCCTGCCTGGGCCTGTGTAGAATAATTTCCTTAAAATTGAGACATTCTCCCTTTCGCCTATCTCGCCGTCCCGAAAATGGTTATTGCATTTGATTTATGCTTTTGGGCCGAACACCCTTTCGGTTGGCTTCCGGTTCGCCGGGGGCACCCACAGTGACAAACAGCCAGGCCATTGTGGGTCGCCCGTCACCACCCCGAAGAAGCGTGCCTGTATGGTAAATGGTGGACCGTCCGGATGCTATCCCCGCCATTTTGCAACATTATCGTTCCCCATTGATGAACTCCCGGAGCCCGAGAGACGGTTACGGTGGGAAGGGTTCCTCCGGTTTGGGTCCGGTACAATTATTGGCCTTGTATTGGTGGGCCCCAACCCGATGTGTTGTGTCAACACAAGCTGTCGTCACAATTTATCCCATTCTAAATTATTCTGCCTTTCGGTCCGACGTCGAAATGGTTCCGTCCACATAACCGGCCGGCCCATTTTGCGACGACGACCTCGGCCCGGGGTAAAGGTAATCGCCTCAAGCTGGCCAACCTGCAGCAACCTGCCTGCCTGGGCCTGTGTAGAATAATTTCCTTAAAATTGAGACATTCTCCCTTTCGCCTATCTCGCCGTCCCGAAAATGGTTATTGCATTTGATTTATGCTTTTGGGCCGAACACCCTTTCGGTTGGCTTCCGGTTCGCCGGGGGCACCCACAGTGACAAACAGCCAGGCCATTGTGGGTCGCCCGTCACCACCCCGAAGAAGCGTGCCTGTATGGTAAATGGTGGACCGTCCGGATGCTATCCCGACGACGATCAACGACGAAGCCACTTACGGGAGATTGGCTTCGAATCAATCACAACGTAAATCAACCCTTCAGATTCGATTTAAGGCTGACCGACGGACCGGACCGGACCGACCGACGGGCCTTCCGGCTTGTTTGCAAATGGCGCAAACCCGTTCCACGTGCTGCTATTTGAATTTAAATCGATTTCGACTCCCCCACGGGGGTAGTAAAACTCCTTCACCGAACGGGTCAAGCACAGATTCCGCTGTCGTTCCGTCCAAGTTCCATTGCGTCCTGTCATCGGCAGCCGCACGCGTCAATGGCAGTTCTTTAAAACGGATATAATCGAAGGGCAGGGTTTCGCAAGGATCTTGATAACCCTCCGGGATGCCTCTGGACCCTGGCTTGAGATTAGCATACATCCGAGTTAAACTAATGGCCCTGCCCTGCCGTATGTCTCGGCGCTCCGCTCGGTACCTGCTCGGAATGGTGATGAAGTCCGGTGCCGGTGCCACTCCCTTCCGATATCGATTCGGAACCGTGTGGGCTGACCATATTGAGGATTAAGGGAGGTCCATTTTCTGTTTTCCTTCCGCACAATGGCTTATCACACTGACGCACTCGGTGAAGGTTGTCCTGGCGGACGGGTTCCATAATGAATTATAATTCCATTACTGCACGTAATGAACGGGTAAATTGATAAACTATAAACACGTTGTAAAAGCCTCCATCGGAAATGACCCTATCAGGGGGCACGGGACAGTTTTACTACCGGCAACACTCCCCCCGTATCGCACGCGAACATGTTGCACACGTCGTGTCGAACACCCCAACCGAAAACATGTTCCAGTGTTTTATTTTGTTTTTTCTTTATTCTCTCAAAAGCCACCCTCCCGGTGCCGCCGAAGTCCGGTGAGAAACCCGTCTTATTTTTCACCCCAAAAAAGGGGTCGGAACATCGGAAGCGGAAAAAGGGTTGCGTACGGTCTGATTGTCCTTCGCCGGGATGCGCCATTGATGGCATGTGCCATTGGCTGCCATCGAATTTTCTTTTCCCCTTTTTTATCAATGTTTCCACAAGGCTGTGCTTTTCAAGTATTTGTGTCCACGCTCCGATGAGTGGTTCCGATGTTTAAACAATCTATTATCGTTTCGATGGGCCCGGAAATTCGGAAATTCCACCAGACTCGTTACCCACTACTTGTCCAGCTCGTGGTGGATGGCGTGGTGTATGGCGGCGTGCTTCTCCCCGTCCACGCAGGCTCTCAGCTTGACCATGCCGTTCCTGAACAGCTGCGTGCGGGCACTGTAGGTGTTTTCGTAACAGCTCTTCGCCATGGACGTTACGTACAGCATCAGACTGGTGCCCTGGTTGATGGCGTTCTCCAGGCTGCTGAAGTACGCGGCGCTTCTTGGGACGTAGTATGGCATCTAAGGAGCAAGGCGAAAAAGAGCATTAGACAATAATCCTTCCAGTTCGAACCGGTTCACCAGCTCATTGCACTTACACTCTTCATCAGACAGGCCATGGTCGGGGCGTTCGACTGAGACGACCTAAAGCACCGCGCCGGGATGTTACCGAATTCCTGGCCGATGCGTTGCACTGTCACCGCACGGACCGCTGCTCCCTGAGGGTTCTGTATGTTGGCGTGAAAGATGTCGTCACAGGTTTCAATCTCTCGGTTCTGGTCTTCCATAAACCGCGGCAGCTCCTGGCTCAACTTGTTCCAACATTCTTCGCTCGGTGCATCGCACACGCCACTGCTCTTCAGCGAGCGGCTCACAAGATCGGTGAAGGCGTTGAACTGTTTCTGCACAAAGTTCTTCAAATCGAACAGCATCCTGACGCGCGTTGCTTCGTAGAAGTGCATCTGCGACGCCACCGATTCGTTGATGGATCCACGGAAGCGGGAAATGATGGATTCCACTTTCGTCTTGAACGAGCTCGAGGCCATTGAGGTTTTGCTGATTTCCTTGACCAGCTTACGATAGCTGGGGTACTTCTTCCGGTCTGCTCGTTGAGATCGGGAACTTTCGTTCAGGTGTGGTTTCAACATATTGAACAGATTTCGCAACGCCGGAGGAGGTGGTGTATAGTTAAGGCACTCTTTGAATGGCGTTGTAGTTGTTGAATCGAGATCTTCAGTTGTTAAAAGGTCCACTTCCTCACTTTCTGTCGATACCACTTCGGTACTCTCCGTAGAAGCAGTATCCTGCAACTCTTCAGTAGTACTCAAAGCATCTTCTACGGTAGCCTCAGTCGATCCATCAGCATCAACTTCCGACGTCTCCTTTTCGCCCTCTTCAGCAGGCGTTGAGCTGCCTTCGCCTTCCGCCTCAGTGCTTCCTTCGGCTTCTGCTTCGGAAGGCGTTGTACTGGCTTCGGCTTCCGCTTCAGAAGATCCTTCAGTTTCCGACGTCTCCTTTTCGCCTTCTTCAGCAGGCGTTGAGCTGCCTTCGCCTTCCGCCTCGGTGGTTCCTTCGGCTTCTGCTTCGGAAGGCGTTGTACTGGCTTCGGCTTCCGCTTCAGAAGATCCTTCAGCTTCTGACGTCTCCTTTTCGCCCTCTTCAGCAGGCGTAGAGCTGACTTCGCCTTCCGCCTCAGTGGTCGGTTCGTTTGTGATATTTTCTATTTCTCCCTGCGATTTTGTTGCATCGTACGTTATGGTTGTTTGTTGTTGATCGGTTGGCGCGATGTCGGTTTGTTCATCTGCTTTAGTTGTAATGTCATCAGTTATATTTATCGATTGCGAAGTTTCTGTTGATTCAGTTGTGGTTGATGGTGACGTGGTTGATGGTGGAAATATAAAATTCTTCACGCTATTTATGATATTGGGAACAACATTCTTAAAAACTGACTCCTCTGCCTCCTTTTCAACAGGAAACAATTTGCGTATTAACTCCGTTAGTTTGAACGAAACACGATTTCGCATTTCATCTTTAATGCCGGCCTGCACACTGGAAAACACCTGATTTGGAAAACATAAACAACGAGTTTACACAACAATATTACACCTCTGGCACAAACGTTACAAACCATCATTCATTCATTAGGGCACTCGCTAGGTCACTAAACTTTGAACTTACCAGTATAGTAATGAAAATTCTACCAACAACACCACATTTTAATATTGCCATGTTTGTAACTATTTTTTCTGCACATGAAAAGTATTGAACCGACGAAGCAACGACACGCAGTAGCTGCTCGTCCCAGTAGGGCTTCTTTTATAGCTCATTTTAATAGGAAATGCTAGTTGACACAAGTGTCCTGGAATGCCAGAGACGGTTGATTGTTGATGTTTGATTAGCATTGTGTATTAACATTTGCAGTCTACGGGCTGTGAACGTCGTTCATGACGAGTAAGCTGTACTTTGCCGAGCTGTGGCTTGGAAGCAAGGAACCCGTTTGAAATCTGTTTTAAATATCACAGTTCCACTATCGCAATGAGAGTTGGTACATCTTAAATAATGTGCATATCTCGTCACAGCAGTAATGACGTTTGAATTGAAGCAACTGGTAATGGAATCATTTATTTTTATAAGCAGAATGTTATTTAAGTTATTCTACTTAACTGTAACTTAAAGTACGCTATTTTGTTTCAAGAATTCAAAATCATGCTTTTAGGCTCAAAGAAGCGTGCGATGGCAACACACACGATTGGTTTAGCCAAATTATTCGATTTTTCAATTTCAACCACCGTCGCCGTCAGTGTCCAAGGTTTGATTCTCCTTTTGAGCTACTCCATATAAACCACATATTCTTATCGATGACCGAATAAGTAAACATTTATCCAACCAGAAGCAAATGTTGGCACAGTCAACAACAAGTATACAAACGGTAAACAGTACAGAGTTCTTCATGCATAAAACATGAGTTAAATAATTACTGATCTACGCGATTTGTATCGTGATTT
>NW_026454963.1:2330-5502 GCF_943734635.1 Anopheles cruzii | reverse complement strand
GCGATCGATAAATAACCCTTGAAGGAATTCGGGTAAACGTTCTGCTTAACAATTGGATGCTTTTCACAGAAACACCACCTCCCAGCACAGCTTTAGGAAGTATTTTGGAAGTATTTGTGGTGAAACATTCTTAGCGTTCCCGTTGTTTCCCATGGTGACGTCGAAAAGTGCGTTGTTCTATATGCTTGCACACAGTCACACTTTAACTTTGACGCTTCCGCACCGCTGCATGACCTTTGCTCTCCGAAGGGTTTACAACCCGCAGACACAAGGAAGGGCCGTTTCCTGGGCGCAGGTTTTCCTCGCATCAAGGCATCCCGATTTTCAGCACACCGCCGCAATGCACCGCCCTTTAGCCACACTATCGATATCGATTGGGTCACTTTCAACGAAAAAGCATCCAACAGATCGAAAATATCACGAATTTTATCGTGCCGCACAGCACAAAAGTTTGTCCATCATATTACGTAAGATATTTTAGAGCTATGCCGACGCACACGGCAGTTGACCGATTGCACCGAGCCACGAATGCTCTCCTCCACTTGACTCACCTTGCTGCAAGCCTTTGCATCCGCTTTTCTGGTCGCAATCAGCGTATTGTCAAGGTCGAAGAAAATGGCTGAAATCTTCGAATCACAGTTCAGTCGCTTGATCGCGCCACGGAACGAAGTCATTGTAGAAGAAATAGTATTGCAATCTTTTCCTTCGTCCGTTCGTCAGTTTGTTTTGGTGCGTTCCGCTCACTCAACTTTTCGACTGATGCTGAGATGCTATAGCCGAGTTCTAATGGCGAAGGAAGAAACGTGTACCCCTGTGCAATAAAGAAGCTGAGCTGCGTTCATTCGGTTTGACAACGACGGATGAACACGCCCTGTAACGCCTGAGTAACGCTCACCAGTAACACAACCCGCCGTAAGCGGAAAAGATCGTTCCAGCAATGAAAAACCAACGAGCCAACATTAACCGTCACCGTTTTTAATCCATTCAGACAAGTTCAGGAGCCTTTTTTCCTACAGCTTAGCCTTAGTCAATATCGCGCTCACGTATATATCTTGCGTTAACTCTTGGTCATTTCCCGGAACGCAGGCGTACTGTTTAAAATCCGTAACTCCCTCCTGGGCCAACAGTTCGTCGTCGATGTAAAAGTTGCCCGTCCTCGTTCCGGGCTGCCGGCAAAGGATGGCGTAAGCGGCGTCGGCCATTATGTCCGGCTTTCTTGAATACTCGAACGAGTCCTTGCCGTGCAGCATCTCAACGGCAGCCGTATAGATGATCGTTCGGGGCCACAACGCATTGACGGAAATGTTGGCCTCCGCGTACTCCCTTGCCATGCCCAGGACGCACATGGACATACCGTATTTGGCCATCGTGTAAGCCACGTGATTGCTGAACCAGTGCGGTTCCATGCTGAGCGGTGGCGAAATGTTCAGTATGTGTGCATGCTTGCTTTTGCGCAGATACGGAAGGCACTCCTTCGAGCTGGGTAGAGTTGGAAAGAGAATCGATCCCGTTAAAAGCACCGTTTTCGATCGCGCGATCATCAGGACGTACTCACACCAGGAAGGTACCTCGGGTGTTGATTTGATGCATCAGATCGTAGCGTTTCATGTCCGTTTGCTCCGTCGAGGTCAGCGAAATAGCGCTGGCGTTGTTGACCAATATGTCGATACCGCCAAAGGTTTCGACCGCTTTTTGCACCGCCGCCCGCACTGCTTCCTCGCTGCGCACATCGACAACGCATGGCAGGGCTTTTCCACCGGCGGCTTCGACTAAAATAAGAAAAGGGAATCACTGCCTTGGTTCACAGGAACGGTAAGCACCTCGGCAGACGCTGCTTACTTTCGGCCGCTGCGGTGTAGATGGTTCCCGCTAGCTTCGGATGAGGCTCCGCCGTTTTCGCCGCCAGCACAATATTGGCTCCATCACGGGCAGCCTTCAGAGCGATCGCTTTGCCGATGCCGCGAGATGCACCGGTAATGAAAAGCGTTAGGCCGGCTAGTTTCCTGTTGGTACGAGTTTTGAGTTTTTCACTTTCGACACAGAATCCGACATTGAAACGCGGTGTACATACCCCGTGTTTTGCATTGCGGGTGGTTTGCGCTGAACTTTGACACCAAATGTACGAAACAGGCAGAAGGTTGTTGCCTCTGGCACGGTCGAAGAATGACTTGAAGTATTGTTATCATTTTCACGCGACAACCGTATAAACGAGCGATACCGTGCAAGATTAAGCTGTTTCACGGTGTAGTGTGTGTATGCGCCTGAGATAGACTTTCGTACGGCGTGTAGAAGATTGAAGAAACCAATTTTGAACAGAGACAGGTACCAAGACAGTGTTGGGAAAAAATAAAATTAAGGAAGCAACTGCTGAACAATCGAGCGATGGTCAGTTGGTGAAAAATATAGAACATTTATTTAACCTTCGCCAGCTGGTTTTGCAAAGTAACAATTTTAATACGTCCCCCAACGATACGAAAATGCCGTTACAGAAAGCAACAGAGATTAACATTGTCTCTGGTGCAGGCCAAGACCGCTCAACGGTTGTAGCCGCTCAAGAAGAAGTAGAATGATACGAAAAAAGTCTTTTATTCCTTGATAAATACCTGAGTTCCCTAGATTCGCCCACTCACAGTTTGGCTTTCAGCCCACCCATAAGCTTCTCCAGCTTCATCGCCTTCTGCAGGTCACCGGAGATCTTCAGTTTGCCCGTCATAAATGCGTTCGCCGGTTTTAGCTTGCCCGTGAACATGTCGAAGAAGTGCTTCGAGTCCATGGTCAGCACCGCATCGGCCGTGCCCGGTGGGCTACCCTTTCCGACCTTACCCGTCCCCGACTTGAGGTCGGCGAACCAGATGCCGGCCTCTTCCCCCTTCACCTTGAACTCGTACACGGCACCCGTTTTGCGCACGATCTCTTCGTTCAGCAAACTCTCGATCTTCTGGAACAGTCCCTCAATTTTGCCACCTTCGCTACCGGCCGCTGGCTTTTTCAGCGACGCCGCGTGGCTTCCCTCGGCCGCAAATTCTACCAACTTTTCCGGGGCAACGTCGAGGAAAAAGTCCGGCATCAGTTTGTCGGCGTTCGCGGGCACGCACGCGTACTGCTTAATGTCGGTGATGCCCTCGGCCTGCAGCACCTCGTCGTCGATCAGAAACTTGCCCGTTTGGTGGCG
>NW_026454963.1:0-2230 GCF_943734635.1 Anopheles cruzii | reverse complement strand
GACTTGAGGTCGGCGAACCAGATGCCGGCCTCTTCCCCCTTCACCTTGAACTCGTACACGGCACCCGTTTTGCGCACGATCTCTTCGTTCAGCAAACTCTCGATCTTCTGGAACAGTCCCTCAATTTTGCCACCTTCGCTGCCGGCCGCTGGTTTTTTCAGCGACGCCGCGTGGCTTCCCTCGGCCGCAAATTCTACCAACTTTTCCGGGGCAACGTCGAGGAAAAAGTCCGGCATCAGTTTGTCGGCGTTCGCGGGCACGCACGCGTACTGCTTAATGTCGGTGATGCCCTCGGCCTGCAGCACCTCGTCGTCGATCAGAAACTTGCCCGTTTGGTGGCGCGGCTCCTTGGACAGGATGGCGTAAGCGGCGTCAGCCATTATTTCCGGTTTGCGAGAGAACTGATCGCTCTCTTTGCCGGTGAGCATCTCCATGGCCGCCGTATGAATGGCGGTTCGTGGCCAGAGTGCGTTCACCGCAACGTTCGCCGCCTCCAGTTCCTTAGCCATGCCAAGGACACACATGGACATACCGTATTTGGCCATGGTGTAGGCCACGTGATTGCTGAACCAGTGCGGTGCCATGTTGAGCGGCGGCGAAATGTTCAATATGTGTGCGTGGTTGCTCTTCCGGAGATAGGGTATGCATTCTTTAGAGCTACAAAACAACGAACAGCTTTTAGTGGGCGGCCACGAGCACACGGGACAACGACCGTTCTTACACGAGGAAGGTACCGCGCGAGTTGATTTGGTGCATCAGATCGTACCGCTTCATGTCGGTCTGTTCGGTGGGCGTAAGCGCGATTGCACTAGCATTGTTGACCACGATGTCGATGCCACCAAACTTGGCCACCGCATTCTGAACCGCCGTGCGCACCGCAGCTTCATCGCGAACATCGACCACGCAGGGAAGCGCCTTACCACCGGCTGCTTCAACTGGAAGATAGTTATGGAGCAGAGCATTAAGTTAATTAAGCAAAGGAAGTGGATGATGTCGATATCTGTGTCGTTTCATCCAAACTTACTCTCTTTGGCCGCCGTGTAGATTGTGCCAGGTAGTTTCGGATGTGGATCGGCCGTCTTGGCCGCGATCACCACGTTCGCTCCATCCTGAGCGGCTCGCAAAGCGATCGCTTTCCCGATCCCTCTCGAAGCGCCCGTAATGAAAAGCGTACGTCCAGCAAGTTTTCTGCAAGCGAAAGTATAGAAGAGCAAGAATTTAGGGAGTTTATTTCTATGCGGTTTGGTTAAACATCTTCAGTTAACATCGATCAAGAAAGTATAGCTTTCATGCATCCACATATTCAGTCTTTCGAGACCGTGTAATCTCTGCGATGCTGCTGCCGACCTTCGGACCGTTGGTTGATATCGCGAGCCTTACAATACAGCACACTCAAGAAGCACCGTGCCACACTCGAAGATAAAGGTTGAACCTCATTAGACTAACGATCTGATGCGATATGCTCAATAATTCACTTCTGTTTCGCTTACCCCGTGTTAATCATTATTTTAATACCGCTGTTGTGAAAAACAGTACAAAAATGAAAAATGTGTACACAAACAGAGCGGTGAGTCGTGCGCAGATTGGATTCCTGTTCCGAATGACAGTCAAAACATGTAGCACACGCAATCAACGCCAGGTTTTGAGCTAGTGGGTGTGTGGCAAGGGCCCTACGCGATACCTTACACACACCATCTCGGCCGGCTCTGTCCATTCCGGGTTAAAGTCCATTCTGCAACACCGCAATGGAAGAGATTTCTCTTCCACATTTTCTTTATTTCAAAACATTCAAAAGGGCATTTCGTTGACTAGTAGATGTTTTGTAAGCATTGTGTGGTTTGTTGAATCAGATGATAACAATGTTCCATACCAATTTAACAAAAGGTTACATGCTGATATCAAGTAGCATCTTGACGAGCTTGACCGGAGAGAGACTCCGTGGCGCAACGGTAGCGCGTCTGACTCCAGATCAGAAGGTTGCGTGTTCAAATCACGTCGGGGTCAATCGAAAAAGATTTTTTCTTTCTTTTTTACTTTGTTTTTCTAAAGTAACAACACTTTTTTCTCAGTACAACGAACTACAAATGCATTGAGCATGGTGCCCTGGCCGACACCACCGATTGAAAGCTTATTTTTGGAACGGAGCGGCTCAAAGGACGCGCTTTTACTAGGCGCACACCGGCAAGATACTCGTCAACGACCATACCATGTTGAAAACACCGGTTCTCGT
>NW_026454962.1:0-5508 GCF_943734635.1 Anopheles cruzii | reverse complement strand
GACGATTTAATTCAATTTTCCAAACCGACAATTCCGCAGGAACTGTGGCTGTGGAGTCCTTTCCGGGAATGGGGTGCTATTTTGGGGTCTTGGAAGAATGCAACGGACGCACTTTAAGTTGACACATTCCGTAAGTGGTGTTTCGGGTGGTTGTGTTTTCCTTTCCAATTTCGTTGCATTTGTGCGAAATTTTCAATTTGCATGCCGACATGCCGAACACTTCCGATTGGCCCCGCAGCTCGGCGTGGTCCTGAGAGGCCACGGGAAACGATTTATTGGTCGAGCATTTTTACGACGCAGTCGAGTGGCCCGAAGTCAATTATTTCAATTAACCACCGTACGGGGGGAACATAAATTTTCACGCGCCCTCTCTCTCTCTCTTTCTCTCTCTCGCTCTCTTTCTCTCTCTCTCTCTCTCTCTCGTTCTCTTTCTGGACCACGTCATTGGCGTCCATCAATCTTCCGCGGTACGGATTGATGTTGACTGCCGCTCGTGGTGAGGATTTATTTCATGGCGGTGGCTCTACGCGGCAATCGATACGGACCGGATTGGACCTCGAGCGGAACGCAAAATGGCTGCCTTTCGCCGAACTTCCGCCGTGTGCGTGGTATTCCTGTACGCTGTACGCATGTCGCGCTGCACTTCCGGCTTTCCGTCTAACACTGTGACGCGTGTGCAATTCACACTTGCGACCCTCACAAGTGACGCACCACACCGTGCCTGGCTCGGTCGAGTCAGGGTTTCCGGTTTTACCGTGGCCCCACACGACCCAAATCGCGAAATCGAAACAAAAAAGCGCATGTCAGGAGGGCATCAACGTCGGGCATGTCGGCGAGCGATGCAAATAGACATATTACGGTTTATAAATTATGTAATGTGATTACTTTCATTCTTTACCGTCCGTTACGCGGGCGCCAACGACCGGTGAGCGCGGGCATGCCATCGATCCTTCGTGCCCTTTACGGCTCAATTTTGGCACTATGGACGCGGGAAGCTACAGATCGGCATTAAGCAGGTTCATGTTTGAGAAGACTTTATTTGTTTCGGTCTATATCACATTTTATCTATAACATTGACTTAGTTACTGTAACTCCATATTTACATTCATATTTTCCGTGTTGTCGTTACTTGAATTAAATTAAATGTGCGAATGAATAAATATATTAATGAATGAAATTTGAGACATATCATTAAAATATTTAAGAAAAATGAGTGGTTACAGAGTATTTTAATTTGTTTCTAATAAAATGAAAGTAACTAAGTTTTATATTCGTTAATTTAGTTCGGTTACATTTTGTTCGACAATCTATGTCAATTGTGTCCTGAACTGGGACCACAGTCTCTGCCGCGGTGGACTACCAAGCGCTTGCTGCAGGCCCATTGCGAGCGTAAACGAGTCAATCGTCTCCGCAGGACCTGTGGCGTGCATTGGATACACACACACACACATGGGCATATGGACACCGAAACGGTGATGGAAACTATTGAACGCTCCAGCTGCCGGACACGGAACAACCGACTGCAGCAGCGGCGTGAAGGTTGCGCAGTGTCACTGTGAATCTTGTGCCCTGAATCCTGATTTTCCCGTGCCCATGGTGCCCGTGGCCTCTCGTGTGCGTGATGTCGCCAATTTGTAGCGCCAAACCACAACCACCCGCCAGTTGACGTGAGCTGGAAAATGTGACTAACTTTTCCCGGCCCAACCGGGTCGCGGGGGCCAGAGAACCAATAGAAGCCGATGCGCGCTAAGCGTTTTGCTTCGATTTGCAGTTCCCGGGGTTGCACTTTTCACAAAGCTCGTTATGCGCCACCAGGACACGTGTCGGTGTCACTATCAGGACGGCAGAGGTCCACCGCGTGGCCTTCACCGCGGGAGCACCAACCAACGGGTGGTCGTAGACTTTCTTCTCCCGCCACACTCGCCACCGGTGCTTTGTTTGCGATTATTCATTTTCCGCTGCAGGGTTCGCTTCCAGGGAGCTGGTGGAAAACCGGCCAAAAGTGGGCAAATGTACCCGGTTCCGAAGGGGTTTCCGAGGGGACGGGTGTATCAAATCTTGTGCCGTACTTTATTGACTATTGACATACTAACATAATAATGTTTACGATGATAAATTTACGAGCTACCGTGCTGGTGGATGGGAAAGCGTTCGAGGTTATGGAGCTATCGGTCGGCCGCGATGGTGATGAGGTTGTTGGAGCAGAAAATTATGACGACGATACCGTCCGGAAAGAGGCCGCGAGGGGCGAGCGGGGGCAGCGAGTAAAGGCTAATCGAATGAACTCGAGCGAAAAATAATACCAATAAGGATTGGAAAGAAGCTCGAGGACACCGTGAGAGAGAGAGAGAGAACCAAAGCGCCAAGCAGAGTCGTAAAAGACGTATGAATAAATAACGACGACGACGATGATGATGATGAAGATGATGACGATGGTGGCTGGTGATCGTCGTCTTCATCCGTTCAGTGAGTCGGTTAAGGCCATCCCCGAAAGGTTGCAACTGTACGAATCTTGACACAAATCACGCCACGAAGGGCATTTCATTTGACAGCGCGCCGAAAGGCTCTACAATTTTATTCGGGGCCCGTGGCTTTAAGGATACTACTTTAAGAGCCGATTTAAGGGTTGCCTCACACTGCGGCCTGAGGGCCACTGTTTTCCGGTTACGGTTTGGGCTTTTTGTCTCACCCCCGTAAGGACGTCACGAGCCGTTAGTTAGTCGACGGGGGTCCGCAGTGGACAGCAACAAGCTGGGCCGGGTAATCGACACGGCGCCTGCAACGCTGACCATGAAACTCCACTTAACTCTCGATTCCCGCAACCAAACGGGGTTGCGTGCCTTAGAAGTGGCACCCTTGAAAGGGTCGGTCCATCGGGCCGGAGTGTCCTTTTTCCGATGGAGTGTAAATTGGGTTGTGACCGCGCCTTCGAGAGGACCTTCGACGTAACGACATATTTATTGACGAAGGCAATCGGCGGCCCAACAAGTGAATCACGTCCGCGACCCCAACGATGGAACAGGATACCCCAAGTCGGTCCTCCGGCGGTCGGTAACGTTAGCAAATAAGGGCCGCGACACCGAATTCCGATGATGGCACTGCCCCCCCCGGGGGTCTTGGACCTTTGATCCTCGCCGGCCCGTGCGCGTATGATTTATGCGAAAATAAACGACTGACTTCGGCCAAACGGTGGACAGCCCGGCATTTTTATGGAGATGAAGTCCGCCGTGCAGCGCCAGGAATCATTCGAGCGCCGGAGACAGCGTGGCCATAAAATCTGAAATGTGGCCACCAGTTGGCAGGAATGCTGTTCGGGGCTGCGGGCCCGAAGCTATGCACACCGATTGAAGGGCAAGATGGAATGTTGATGGCCACGGCGCGCAATCCGTTCGCCACCCGCCGGATGGCCGCCGGTCCGGGAGGAGATGACATGATTTAATGATAATTGCGCACGGATCGGGGCCACAGCATGGGGCGAAGTTAATTCCGCCCGGTGCCGGAGGGGTTCGATGAATTATTGACCAACACGGACCGGGAATCGGTCGGGTGGCCCCGGTCGCTGGCCCCGGTGGGGTTGTAGCGCGGATGAATAAACGATTAAATGTTTGCATAAATGTAATCATAATGCAACGCCAGGGAACGGAAACCGACCGGTGGTCCGACCGGCCAGCGACATGGAATCAGGGACGCCCCATCGGCAGGACGGCACATTCCCCGGTCGCGTCTCGAAGGATCCTCTTTCTCTCTCGCTGTCGGCGCCTTCGTGGTGCTTCGTGGTTGATGAAACGTCCATTATTTAGCAATTAAAATGCTACTCCAAATACCCTCGCTGTGCCGATGGTTTGAAGTAGAAGAACTTTACCGCTACCCGGACAATTGTAACTACTGCTGACCAGGACCAGCCCCGGAGGGGAAAGTTTTTGCGGACAGTGCCATTTCACGATGGAAACTTGTGGCCGAAAGTTTAATTCCTGGCCACTTCGGCCGGTGGTTTCAGATTTAAAATGCAGATTTAAGCGTTGGTTGCGGTGCGAAAAAGTTTTCCATTTCCCATCCGACCTTGACGGGTTGGTAGATTCTGCATTTTATTACACCGAACGAAGTCACATTCCGGTGACTGGGACTTCCGCGGCGAGGCGCAGCGTTTTCCGAGGACTGCAAGGGGCGGCGACATACCAGTTTAGGACGAACACGAAACGGACTAGAAGTAATTATTTCTAATGCCGCCTCCGGTAGGCTATGTCGTAATTTGTCCGGGGTTTTTCCATAATGGTGCGTTACTTATGTTCGAATTTGAATGTTATGTTGAGTTATCAACGAACCCGCGTATCTGCCATTATTTATGAAAAATGACATCGTTTCACGCAAAACTCGCCAAGTTGAAGGCTGGCATTGGTCGAGATCTTGGGCACGACCGCATGGTGCCTATGTTGTCGGAGCTACCACGTCTGCCGTAAATTGGCCATAACGAGCGCTACGTTTGAACAACGGAACGTACATTTTTACGATCGAAGTTTCGGTGATTGATTTTTCGAAGCTGTCAAAATTGAACCCCCTCATTGGAAGGCCCTGTAGTTATTGAAACACAAGTTCCATTCGGCACACTCGAACTCGAAGAGGATTTACAGTTGACTACTATTTTGACTACTACTATCTATTCTATTAGAAACGCACTTACCGACCACTTCACCCGCGCCACTTACGATTTCCCCGCAGCCTAAACCCCAAAAAGGTCAATTACAGCGTGACAAGAGCCCAGCGGTCCCTGTGATGCTTGGGAGCGCATCAAAGAATCACTTGTCGTGGCCGTGGCCGATTGGCGCCGTTCGCGAGGCACCTTCGCAAGACACGACCCCACACAAGGGCTGGAACGTGTCGAAAGTGGAGCACGACAAGTGATACTTCAGAATCCGTCCGCAAGTGCTTCCTCCGAGGGCGCCGAGCGATGCGGAAAACCGGCCAATAATGCTCCACATGATGCGATGGTCACATCGATTCTTTCGCCCCGGCTGGGGCAGGATCGCGGGATAGACGGGTCCTGAAGGTTCCGCGCCCCACCCTTTGCACCTCGAACCGTACCGAGATGTGATTAAGGATTGCGGGCCCAAGGAACCGGCCGGCGGGCGGGAGAGGTAATATTTTCATATCAACTCGACGGACCGGGATCGAAAGGGCGTCGTTCCTGTGTCCTGTGGCGGACACACATACGGACGCACGTACCCGGGCCGCCCCGTGCCGGTTTCGGTCCTGTAACGGAACCTGCTAACGACCCGCCACAGGGGGCCACAGCCGGGGTGTTAAGTGTAAATTGCTTGGAAGTGCTCGAATCGGTCCGTGTGTCCGTGTCCGGGCGGCGACTGTTGAGATGTGGTTCACCGGAAGCCAAACATACTTCCGGCCACCGGGGGGGGGGAGCCAAGCCGCCAAGCGCAAGAGCTTCGGGGCAAAGTCAAACAATCGTTCGGTAGCCCGGGACTCTGAAGCCCCCGGGTCCGGAGTTCGATCTGG
>NW_026454961.1:2964-5609 GCF_943734635.1 Anopheles cruzii | reverse complement strand
TTCAATTCGTTTACTGTAGCCAACGAACGACCATCATACGACCGGCGTGTGCAGCTACTGCGCTGACCTTGCACGGCTCTTCATCGCGTTTCCTTTCTTTCCAGATGCAAAGCGGACGGCATACCTTGCAGGCGCACCCAACACGATCTGGCCTGGATCGGGCGTAATCAAAGTGGAAAAGTGGTGCTTCTCGCGAGTCAGAGGTCGTCTTCTCCGTGACAGCACGTGGTGATAGTGCGCTTTCGGCGACCACTCGGCGGGTGTCAATGACATTTCATTAGCGACCTCGTGACGTGACGGTGGTGACGCAAGTTTACGTGACACAAGCCGCTGCACCGAAGGCGGGTACGCCAAGGAAAACGTTCGAGTTTTGTGACATCCAGAGTGTGCTTAGGGTTTATGACTTGTCTGGTGCACGAACCCCTCTCGGTTGTTATCTGAATGATTCGATAGCTAATTGCCTCCGGCAGTGTGGCCACTGATGATGGTGATGCGGCCGCTAGTGATTGTTGAGAAAAGACGACGATCTCACCGCACCGCTCCGCGATGCCGAACCGGAAAATGATCCTGCAGCCGCTGCGGGCTGTTAATCGAATTTAATCCTTAACCGTGGACGGCACGCAACCATGGACGGTACGCCGAACGCAACGGACACTTTCACGTGGCCAACCGCGGTGACGCAAGCGTTCATCTCGTCTAGCTCGAGCCCAGCGGAGGTGCTGCTGCCGTCGGCATCGTACGATGGAATTCCCATCAGCGGCACGTCGTTGTCATTGGACCTGCTGCTCGGTGGCCTGCTGCGGCTCGAAGGGAATGGCAGTGCGGTGGCGAACGACTCGTTCGCGAACGAGCTGCTCGACCCGTGCGATCCTTCCAACGCGGAGTTTGCGTGTTCCGTGCAGCAGTTCCTGGAATACGCGAGGGGCCCACAACAGATGCCACTACTCACTGCACTGCTGGTAGGTACCGGACCGGGGGAGGGGTGGATGTTGCCAATTCGAAAATCTCGTCTAAACTTGGCTAAAGGTACTCACTTTGGACATCGCGTAGACAGGGAGAGAAGACGGGGCTCGCTCTCGGTGGCGGCAAAATGCTATTGAATTAATCCGATTACCTAAAGAATCTTCAACCGTCGGCTTAAGGATGTTAGGTTTCTGCCACCCGAAGGTTCCCCGAAGATCATCGTGAGCTGAAGAAATGTGTGTGAGAAAAAAACCGGAAAAAACACACAATGCGTTTCCCCCGGGATGGGGGGTGACCTTCGACCGGACAAGGCCGAGCCAAAGTTTTTAATGGTTTCCGGAATGAGTTCAAATTAGTTTTGAACTAGTTTTGATAAGCTTTGTTCCGGAAGAGACCGAGAGTGGAAGAGAAAAAATATCCTTCTCAGATTGCGAAAGATTACGTGAGTTCGTCGTTTGGTGCACTCGACAGTGAGCCGCAGTTTGTGCCGGCTCACGGTGGACAAACTATTCCGGATAAGCCAGATAAGGTACTGTTCCTCTGTTGGAATGGAGGTCTACAGAGAACGGCCAATAGCTACGTTGCAGTGCGTTACAGGCATCAACTGCACAAAGAGTGGGTCCCAAAGTTCGACCTGTACGTTGGCCTAGAACAGACACCCGACGTAACGCACTCAGGCCCAGCCTGTTCAGTAAGTTGGAGCTTATAAACGCGCTTTGAAATTGCAGAACAGTAAAGATAACTTTGGGTGGTAAACCTCCGACCTGGAGCTTAGCCTAGAGAATGCTGATGCAGTTACACTGAATACGGTTTGTGTAGCTTTACCGACCGCCATTATCGCGGACATTCCACCTGGCAGATGCCGGTCAGACCAGCAGGCCAACTGACAGAACAAAAAGGTATAATCTTCAGAGTTACTACGTGCTGTACCGATTTAAGCCGATTTACTTCGTTATGCTGCCACCGTTTCGTGGGTGCCCCCGTTTCGTGGGTGCCCCCGTCGGTTGTATTAATGTCGAGAAAAAGGGTAGACTTAACAACACCAGCATTTAGTATTACATCTCTTCTGACAACCCGGGCCGTTAATCAGTAATTGTTGGAATTAGCGTTGCGAAAAACGTAATCTAAATGATTGTAATTGTCTCCTGCGAGTGGTGCTTTGGGACCGAACTTACAAACCACTAATGTGTAGATACTTATAAAATTATTAGTGTAGGTTGAAACGCATCCATAGCAAGGATGAACGAGCCCAACAAATGTATGGTCGAGCCCCCTATGTATGGTCGAGCGCTGTCATGTTAAAAAATCAGTTTATTGTATCTTCTATCCCATTCTGGTCATTTTATGGCTAAAGCTAGCTTCAAACGCATTAATTGTTTTCGGTAGCATTCGGTTCATTAGGTTTTAAAACCTCATAGTACACCACACCTTTCACATTCCACCATATGCACAGAATAACCTTTTCGCTTTGGTTGCGTTGGACCTGGTTCACCAGGCCATTTGCGTTTAGGACTTTCGTAATAAATCAATTTTTCATCACCAGTCACGATTTGGTACAAGAACCCCTGTCTTTCCTTCATTATAAACATCAATTAAAATACGATGACTTTCGGTAGCACTTTTCTTCATATTGAATGTAGCGGCGCGGCGTCGACAATCTTGGCCCGCGAAGGTGGGCCAAA
>NW_026454961.1:0-2864 GCF_943734635.1 Anopheles cruzii | reverse complement strand
CCGTGGGCTAGTTCTTGTGATAAAAATGAATGCTGCGTTCGCAACATTGAAGTAATTAAGAAGTACTCCCTGCAAAAGCTCTTTACTAGGAACAAACTCGACATTTTCAGAGGCATAAAAGGTGTTGTTTACAATTTACCCAAAAACAAACACATATTTCATAAACAAATTGTGACATTTAGTGAGTAAAACCGCATGAATTAATTCAAAGTCCTAATGCAATACAAGTGATAACTTCAAGAATTTTGTAACATAAATGAGTTGAGACTTTGGTGATCACTTCTTATTGCACAGATTGTAGTTTCAATCTAATTAGATCGGACCTCAAACCAGAACCGTACACCAGTACCTTATTGAACGTTCCAATAATTGAGGTTAACCAACGTCTGGATGCTGGATTGCAGGGTGCTTGGGTCATTTATTCGAAAGGTGTTGCCAATAATGACCGCAACCACCAGTTGGCCCAAGGGGAGGGGCTACCATGTCGACGAGTGCCACGGGAATGGATACTTTGCTTTGTCTTCTCAGCTTCCGGTGGCAGAAGTGGCGTTCGTACAGGAGCTTGTGGGAAAGTTTAGCTTTTGCTGCAATAGAATTATGTGGCCCATGTTTTGCCATCAGGTTGTGCAGCGCGTCTATTGTTTGTACAAACTAGTAGCCTTTTAGCGAGAAACTGTGCAGTAGGAGGATAAGCCAAGGTGTCAAGGTTGTTGACTGGTAGATAGTGTTATCGGGTGAGGAGACCACCCATTCGGGTGGTCATCACTATGCCATTGGATGCGGGTTTCGCTACAGTACCGAGCCGAGATCGAGTGTGGCGAGCTCGACGGACGTCGAATAACAAACTCCACTCGCACCTCGCTAGAACCTCGGGCCCACCGTGGTACCGCCCGTCGGGGAGGACCACGGTTCTCGGGATGTATTGCATGAGCGGACTGATTGCCGACACTCGACCGGCTATTACTTTCATGCTCTTGCAGTTCAACAACGCCCGAAGGAGTGCTTCGCACCTCGAGAGCATGAGTGGATTAATTGCCTACACTTCTGAGAAGCGCCTTTAATTTGAAACCTGTTCGTGCTTCAGATTCAATAAGCTCTATTCAGATTACGTAGGTAGCATTGGATAAAGTAGAATTCCGGTTTAGCATGCTTTAAAATCTGGAGCCTCAAGCATTGCGAAGCAGAAGACCAGAAAAACTGGAGCTCCGGCACGAGTCTCGAAGGCACAAGTTCCAGTGATTAGCCATCATACCGTCAGTGCTCGTTTTGCGTCCGCATCCCACAGTTATTGGGGTTGCAGTTTTAATTAGTAAAGTTTACCTTCCCGGGAAATGGGTTCGTTACACCTCAGAGATCGAATGCACAGTAGTAGTAGTAATATGGAGCTATGGTCCTCATCGTCCATTGTTTAGGATTTTCTCGTTTTCTGTATGTCAAACGGACACAAAGTGTCGGATTTCTAAATTAGTATGTGAAAATTGGGCTCACGCCCTTTTAATAAATTACTAGAAATTTCAGTCGAATGAGTATTGTTCAAGTATAAAAGTAGGCCTCGCCGTCACTCGTTATTTGCGCACATTTTTTAGTACAAAAACATCGAATTTGTGTTTCGATGTGAAGCCACTTTGTCGTTGCGAGGAAAGCGGAAAAACCATCACTAAATTAAAAAAAGTTTGATTTTCATGCGCCACTTTCCCGTAATGGAAATCAAAAATCGTAAAGCTTTAGAGTTTGTCAAAATTACAACCCCTACCAAGTTTACGGCCCTATTATGGTTCTCGATTCGAGTCGTCGAACGTTCATTCCGTTCATTTTGAGTTCATTTTGCTATAGCTTTCTCTTTCTGCCTTCTCTCTTGCTGTATTCTGCTTTCTCTCTTGTTGTGTTCACTCGAACGGTAGAATTTCCGTTCGAGATCCATAATAGGGGGGTTAGTCGGTTTCCGGGGGTGGTTTGGTAAAGATTCATTTACGTTTCATTTACTGGCCTCATCGTTTACCGTTTTGGCGCCAAAAGCGCGCCCGCAACGGGTGGTGTGCGGAAAATTTTTCCAAAGAACCGTTAAAACGACCAGCATCCATCCGAACCGACTGCAAACAACTACCAACCGGGACGATAGGGGCCACACTCCGGCTCGCTTTTAGTGGAAAGCACAGAAAGTTGCACCGGAACCGGTGCCAGGCTCTCGGTGCTTACTGGTACAGCCGGGCAACATCCGAAGGAATGTAATAAACATAAAGTTTACCCGTTCCGCCGTACGGGGGCTCTTTTTTTGCGCTGTGCGCTTTGCTTTTACTGCCGTGTGGATTGATTTTGACCCCAGCCCGGGGCTGGACGGACGGTACGGGACGGCTGGCTGCAATTTGTCTTTCAATTTTCATTTCGCTACTTAAACAAAGCTCCTTTTGTTGCCAGTCAGCTGCAGTTGTAAAGTGAAGTCGCAGTTGGAGTCAAACTCGTTCGAAAGTGATAACTCGATTTAATGAGCTGACTTGTAGAGAATTGATCCGGTCTGGTGACGGTAAGGTTAAGGGTTTCCAGCTGTTTGACACAAAAATTCGTACAACTGAATCAATTTTCCATCAGCAATGGCTGCAGTAATTGAATTTGATTACACTTTCGCTAACCACGTTACCACGTTTCTTTTGCGCTTCCATTAGGTTACCATCCTGCTGACGGGCATCCTGGTGACCGGTGTGATTGGAAATTTGATCGTCTGCCTCGTGATCGTACGGCATCCATCGATGCGGACCGCCACCAACTACTATCTGTTCAGTTTGGCCGTTTCGGATCTCATATTTCTGGTACTGGGTAAGGCGCCATCCTATTATATCATTCTTTTCCTCGCTTTCGAACCCGTCAAT
>NW_026454960.1:0-5527 GCF_943734635.1 Anopheles cruzii | reverse complement strand
CATCAGGGCAACGCACCCTGTCAGAAGAGCATTTCGAAAACGGCAAATATTCATGAATTAAAGTTCGAATTGTTGGAGTATCCACCCAATTCACCAGATTTGGCCCTCAGCGACATCCACCTGTTTTCAAACCAAAAAAAAATCGTGCCCGGAAAACGTTTTTCATCAAATGATGACGTCATAATAGCTGAAAAACAGTAATGTGAAATGTCGATATTAAATGGCTTGTAAAAAAAAAACTAAGTGTCCGATTGAAATGAAACTTCACATATGTTCATCTGAAGAGTGTACCAATATGACAAAAAAAAATTAGACTCGTAGCAGCACTCTCTGGTATCGAACGTCAAAACTTAATGATCACCCTAGTAGCTTTTATGTAGTTCAAGAGCTACAGTTTTATTTCACTTAAATGGAAATCAATATACAGTGGCTAGTGGAACAATCATGTGGACATTTACCTAGTATGTCAAAATATGAATATATGTTCTTTTGGAATCGCTCTATAAAGATGTTGAATTTTAGGTGAAGGTTCTAAGAGCATAATCGACATGTTAAATAACATTATGATACAATAATAATTACGATATGATAAACAATTCACAAGACATTTTTGGTCTCACAGCTTGTAAGAAGTGAAATATTGTAAACTAACCAACGAAGAACGTCAAATGTTCATAAAGGTGCGTTTTAATGAATAGATTAACAATTTAATAGAAATAACAAGAGCAAGGCATAAATACTCGACAAAAGCTGGGCAACAGTCTGCTAAATAATCAAAACGTTTTGAATCCCTCGACCGCAAATCCTCTTGTATCTGCCAAAAAATGTACGCCAAAAGTTCAATCAGAAGGTACACTCAAGTCATCCCGTCTGCCTGTGAATGTCATCCGAAGTAGCCTGTATCGGGCTGACAAATCTGACCTTTGCTCAAAAGAATGGCATTTTACCATCGGCATGCTTTGCAAGCTCGCTTGTTCGGGGAAAAGGTGCTGTGGACTGATGAATTCTTGGTAAGACTCAATTACAGTAGTGAGAATGGTCTTGGGACGCATCATTCCCATGCAGCTGGCCATTTAATGACATTTCGTGGTCGAGTTGATTCGGAAGCTCAACAAAACCTGATGAAATAAGTTATCATTCCTGAAGGAAAATGTCTTATTGGTCGGACACAAGAGTTCTGCAAGACACAACTAGTTCTGTTATCATCTAGGATAGTGGTAATCAGATTTTGGACTTAATGCCCAGACATCCAACAACTGAGAACATATGGGCATCGATAAAAGGGGTCATCTTGGAGTATCTGAGAAGAACAGAATGAGCTCATTTAGCTTTTCTTTTGTTGAAATAATCTTCGTTTCGCTAGTTTCACTTTAAGTTCAAACCCCACTATAGTCACTACTGCCATCGCCGGGGCTTGAGAAGTTGCACAAAAATTACATTCTGCGTATACTTGGAACAATTTTCATTAAAACTTTGCTCCCCGTCACTGTTTATCGTTTATCGGAAACATTTATCACTCCGCCAAAAAAGCAGGGCAACCGTGAGAGGATAAAGCAAAAATGCGCGATTTCTTAACTGCGGACTTCACGTCTGCAGCACGCGCATTCGTGACGAAGGACCGTATCTCGCCCCTAAAAACACGTTGGCCGACAACGGCATTTAATTAGAGCGCATCATGGCGGATAGCATAAATCATGGTTAGAGAGATGGTCCGTAGTCCGCCGCCGCGGATTTATCGCGCACAAAGCCCGTGTGGCCGCGTGTGCGTCGGTAGCAGGTGAATGCAGTTGCTGACCAATGGCCGGGTGGCGATAAGAATAGCAGCTGCAATTCAGGACTTCAATTCCTTACGCTCGTTGGAAGCGCTTCACATTAAAGTAAAGTTCAGTACATTTAATGCCGTTGTGGGGACTGCGGGCACCGTAACCGTTTGCATCCAAGTCCATCAGATTAGATGGTGGCGTGCGTGCACCAGTTCTCCTACATTTCGTACTTTAACTAGACGACTAATAGTCGCTCTTGATTTTAAATGAATCCCGTTTTCGAATTTTTGTTTTGTTGCTGAACGGTTGCCAAATACGAGCAGAGTGTGAATGTCACGGTGCGTCAGTTAGCAAACAAGCCGCAACCCATCTAACCACAGTTGTCGAAAGCCACTGACGACCAGAAACCGCAATTCTCTGCGGTGTTGACTGAACTGCCGTCGCCGCTGACGGTTCCTTTTTGGGAGAAAACATTTTACCTAACCAACGTGAAAGGCAAAGCGTTCTTTAAGCTTTCGGGATCCTTTCCGGTGGGTTATAATGATGTTTAAAAAAGTTGAAAGAGAGTAAAAATAATGTTAAATTCATATACATTATGGCCACTGGTGGAGAGTTGCTGTTACCTGAGGCACCTGAGCACGCTTGGAAGGATGTTTTGTGCGCTCGCCCCAAATGGAATGTACGACCTCGGTTTGTTGTCTGTTTCGCCCCGAAGTTAAATGGAACTGTCGAACAATTCAATTGGCCGTGGCTCCGTGCTCCTGGCACAAAGTTTACTGTTTGCTTCCGCCTCAACATCTCCCGTGCGCAGGTTGTTACATTTCCCGTTACTCTTCATTCACCCGTAAAACGGAACCGCACCGTTCAGCGCAGGGACGAACACGCCAAACATCGTAACTTCTATTGCATCATCAGGATTCCGGGCTGCCGTGTTCGGTTGCTGCGAAGCCCGGAAAAGTGGGCGGAAGCAAAACGAACGCGCTGCCCTGGGACGCGTAGCGTGTAGCAAATACTGGTTATGAATTTTAATTAACTATCAAAAAACCCGGAACCCCGGCCCACGCACGGCCGTCCCGGAGAGGAGGGTTCAAAATAAGTATTAATTAGAGAAGTCAAACGAAGCGCCCCGAAAATGGTCAGATGATTCTCCACTACACGCCGGCTTTTGGGAGGGGGGAGGGCCGGAAGTCGTTGGGAAAAACATCGGTCAAGGCATCGGTTCTTTTGTTGGCATACTGCTTCGCACGGACCTTTATGTTCCGTCTCCTTCCGTCGCTGTTGCGGGGTTCGTTCTCGGTCACGAAAGGCGCACCGGAAGCTCGGGAGCAAAAACGGGATGAATAATTGACAATCATCGCTACGGGCAACATGCAAAACAGCAAACCGGGGGCCGGAGCCGACGAGACCCGCCCGACATAATGCATTACATCTTGATCAGACGCATGGGACTTAAATCATAACAGCCGGCCCCCGGAGGGCCCCGAGTCTACCGACCGTGGTAAGCGAGCGAGCCCGTGGCTGATTAGCACGCAATTGTTCGCCGGATCCAATCCTGGCCCCGGGGCAAGATTTATCTCTGTCGAGCACTGCGTTCGGGCCAACCCTTCGGATGTAGGCCACCTGGGCTCTGGGCCGAACGGGATGAAATTTGGTGATCCAAGAGCCACTGACTGACTGACTGTCGGTGGCGACCCGTAGCAATCTGATAACGCAATCTCGTCCCTGCCACAGGGTATCAGCTTGCATGCGGAGAAAATACAAGCCGCAGGATTATTCCGGTACCGTGTGCCAGTTGCCTACCAATCGCCAGGGTATCGCAATCTGGACGCACCGATTGTGAGTAAATCTATTTGGCAACACTGCTACACAAGTCCGGTTCGTGGGTAAATATCGTGACCGGAGCCTTGCAATCCGAAGCGTCGGATATTTCATGTTTGGCCAGAACATATGCGATTTAACGAATCAGCAAACAATCCGATTGATAGAGTTAGCATGCGAAAAAATGGAAAATTGATTAGATTAGGCTCAGCTTAATGTATATCCATTTGGTACTGTTTACCGAACAATAATCCGGCTTTCTTGCACACGCTCGAAAGGTTTCAATGTTTACCGTTTTTTTTTTACACAGTTACAATAACCTTTTGCGGTGAAACCAACGCAAAATAATGGTTCGGATCAAATATCAAAAACACACCGCGCACGGCGGACGAATTGCAAACGACAGATTCCACGGCTGGGAGAACCACGGCGGGATACCTTTGGCCTCTGAAGCATGAATTTGCTGATTGTGTTTGGCGCATGATGCGCATACAATTTTATGATTGGTGGATTAGGTTTTTTACGGTTTCTACTCAAAACCTCCGTTCGGTCAATGGCAAACACGAACGGAATTACAATGGCCGGGGGATAGGGGATTAAAACGATCATTTTTGAAAGCCCTCACCTTCATACGGCGGCATGCTTTCGGCGTACTCATTCGTTTCATCTTTGGCGTGTGTCCGTCACAGTACATCAAATGGGCGGCCCCGAGGGCCGTTCAAAAAGCTTTTAGACTTTTGAATTTCCGCGGGATGCGTATATTTAATTTTCGAATGTCTCTCACTTATGTTGACAAGTTCGGCCAAACACCTGCACGTATTTCGGCTCATCTTCAATTTGGTCTATTCCAAAAAATGGATGGCAAAGAATCTGTATTAAATTTTGTGCGAAAGTGCGCGGACTCATTTGGAATGTTGACTGTGGCTTACAGTGAAGATATTTTGGCCCAAAGCATCGTTTATCGGTGGTTCAAAATGTTCTCACAGGACCGAGAAGATGTGAACGTCGAAAAGCCAAATTTGGTCGAAAGTAAACAGATTTGTTTACAGTTTTCTACGATTGCAGGGTCGTGGTGCATCATAAGTTGTTGCCAAAGGATAGAACGGTCAATAAAGAATGTTTCCTGCAAGTTATGCGTAATTAGCCCGAAGCAATCCATCAGAAATGCTCGGATTTGTGGGAAACCCAAAATTAGCTGTTGCGCTCCTGCTAACACACCATTTTTTTCTGACACAGCCACCGTATTTCCCAGGTCTGACCCCCGGTGACTTTTTCTTGTTCCGGAAACTGAAGGGGCCCATAAAGGGACGACGCTACGCTACGATTGAGCAGATACAGACGGCATCGAATCTGAGCAAAATCACAAATAATGATTTTTTGAAGCTTTTTGATTGATTGTTTGCTTCGAAGATTAGGAAAAACGCTGGCACAAATGCATAATGTCTGATTGGGATTACTTTACACGGGACAAAGTAGATACTCATGTAAAAAACAATTATTTTTTAAACATAAAAGTCTCAACATTTTTTGAACAGCCCCCGTACGCCCGCTTCGCGTAAGCGCAGAGTACAGTCCAATTTCAACATTTGTGGACACTCGCCTTCATCATAACCAAACATCAGTGGCTCCCCATCCCCAAAAAGCACAAGAACTGGAACAGGCTAATCCACTGTCACAATTTCATTCAAAGTCTGCTCATTCGGAATGGACAAATTGGAACTCCTTTTTGGAATGGCAAAACTGTACTTCGCTTCACTGCACTCGGAAATGGAAAGAAGCAAAAAAGCTCACGGTGGACGGCGGCTAAACACTGTCACTCGGCTGCCATCCACCGTCGCAGTTTTCAATCACGTATCACGTGGACGTGGGTTTGCAAATACCAGTCCAGTCCATTCCAGTCCAGCCATGGGCGCAGGGTCATGATATATAATTTAAAATCATCCCGC
>NW_026454959.1:0-5536 GCF_943734635.1 Anopheles cruzii | reverse complement strand
ATCTGGTGGCCCTTGTCGGTCGCGGCCACCAGCAACCCCTCGCACGCTTCGATGGCGCGCCCGAGCTCCCCGTACCGGGCCAACCGTTCTTCGACCGTCGGGCTGAGGTTGTCGACCGTGTTGAAATCGCCGTTGATCTTGGTGATCTGCTTCACTATCTCGTTGATCGCCCCCAGGAACTGCTCCTTTAGCACCAGCATCGACTTGAGGCGCCGGAGCTGCTCCTCGATGCCCATAATCAGTTCCTCCAGCTTGGTCGAGTTCTCGCGCAACTGTGGCAAGTTGGTCAGCAGGATCGTGCTCATCTCGAGTCGCTTCTCCTTCAGACTGCCCAGGATCTGCTCGTACGCCAGCAGCACGTCCTGAATGTTCTCGATCCGGCTCGTGACCGGTCGGTTCAGTTCCTTCAGGCGCGTCTGCACGCCCGCGATGAACGCCACGCAGCCCGCGATCCGGCCCAACGCATCCTCGTACTCGGCCAGGTGATCCTTCAGCTTTTGGCACTTCACCCGCAGCACGCTGCTGACGGCGTTCCACTTTTCGCGCAGCACCTTCACCTGGTTGCCGATGTGCGTCTTGTCCAGCTCGCTCAGCGCGGGCCCGATGGCGCCCGCAAACTCGTCCGCCTCCTTCACGACCGCCTTCATCGCGTCGCACTCACCGCACAGCGTGTCGAACCTGCGGCTCTGATCCTTCACCGCCTCGTAGCTGGTCGTCCGAAGATCGGCCGACACCAGCGACTCGGCCTCGGTCAACCAGCTCCAGACGCGTTCTCGGCGCTCCTCGAACTCACGCCGCTTGCCGTGCTCTCGCTCCATAAACTCCACCTTCCGCCCGCAGCTCTCCACCAGTTCCGCCAGCCGCACCTCGATCTCGCCAAAGTCGTGCGCCAGTTTCGCCTTCCCTTCGTCGCTGCAGTCTTTCATGATTTCACGCACCTGCCGTGCTACGTCCCGGAACGCGTTCTCCTGGAACTCCCGGATCGCCTGGCCGTGCCGCCGGCACAGCTTGATCTCCGAGCCGACGTTGCTCGCCAGCAGCGGGATTTGGTCGGAGATCTTGTCGACGTCGGCCTGCTTTGTGCGGATCCAGGCCCGTGTCACGTCCAGGTTGTTGTGCATGTTCTTCCGGCACAGGATGTCCTCCACGAGCCGGTCCACCTCGGCCCGAACCCGATCGCCCAGCTGGGCCAGTGTCCGCGACAGCTGCTGGAGCTCACCCTCCGCCTGTTGCTTCTCGCCGGGCTCCAGATCCGCCTGGATGCTGGCGAACCGCTTACCGAGTGTGTCCAGGTACGCCTGTTTGCCCTCCAGCTCCTTCGCCAGTGCTCGGAACGTCTGCTGCTGCGCCTCAGCCGACTTCGTGTCCGATCCGAGCTGATACGGCACCCCGAGTGCCTCATTCTTCTCCGCCGCCCAGCGTGCCAACTCACCGAGATCGGCGCGCAACTTGCCGAACGTTCGGTTGGTCGAATCGACCACATCCAGCCGGCGGGTCAACCGGTTCGCGATGTCCCGGTGCCGCCGATCAACCGACTTCAGCTGCTCCGTCACCTGCTGTGCGTCCAGATTGCTCACCAACTGCGCGATATGCTCCGCGTTGCGCCGGAAGCTCGGAAGCATGTCACAGTCGTCCTCCAGGATGCGCTTGATGCCCGAGATCTTGTCCAGCTTCTGCCGACAGCTCAGCCCACCGGCCCCGCCAGCCTCCACGCAGTCGATCTGGTGTGTGATCGCATCGAGCCAACTCTGGACGTCGTCGTACTGCTTCCGGTACTTCTCGATCGCCAGCTGATCATCGCGCTTGCGTTCCATCACCTGCCGCAGCGCCGCCTGGAGTTGCTCCAAGTCCTCCCGCAACCGACGGTCCTGCTCGGAGTCACCGGTCAAGTCGTTACGCTTCACCGTCACCGAGCGACTCAGTTCGCCCATCGCACGCAACTCCTGCTCGGCCGCATCGGGACGGAACTTGGCCGGTTTAGATCCCCAATCGGCCACCGCTGCCCGTTGCCGCGCGATCCAGCCCTCCAGTTCCACACGCTGCCGGTGAAGACGTTCGCAGTCCCCGATCGCCGTCACCAGCTCACCGATCCACCGCTGCACGTCGTCGATCAGATCCTCGAGCCGGGCGCGTACCATCAGTTCCTTCTCCGGGATCATCTGCGACACGTTGTCCATCGGCGAGCTCGGCCGGCTAATGCTGGCCGTGGCCGCTTCGCACGCTTGCACCGCGCACATCAGACGGCTCTTTTCCACCAGCAGCTGGTTGTGGATGGCCTGGGCACTCTCGAGCTGCCGCTGGCCGGCCCCGTAGTCCGTCACACCGACCTGCCGCTCGTCGGCCACCCGCGGTTCCAGCTCGTCCAGCTGGCGCCCGATGTCGTCCAGCGTGTCCTCGTACTCCTGGAACTTGGCCAGCGACTCGTGCAGCCGGTTCTTGATCTGGACCGACGTGTTCAGGAGCGACCCGTAGCTGTCCCGGATGTTCCGCATCTGTGTCTCGATCCGACCGCGGATTGCTGGTGCCCCCAGCACGTACCGCTCGATCTGGGCCTGACCCTTCGCGTTGAAGTCATCGATCGTCACCTGGTACCGCTGGATGTCCCCCAGAAGCCGCTCGTGCTGCGCAATCTGCTCGAGGGTCTGCTCGCGGTTGTAGATGTACAACGAGTTGTGCGCCATCAGCTGGAACGAGATCTGCAGCAGCCACCGTTCGATCTCCTGCAGGTTCGCGTAGTACGCCATCTGATCCTCGAGCTCGGTCTCACCCGCCCGGATGCGCTCGGTGCACCGATCGCTCAGCTTGCCACACCGGGACTGCAGTCCGGCCACGCGCTCCACTTCACCGCGGCTCGTATCGAACAGAGCGGCCGCTTCACGGTGCAGCGCTCCCAGATCGGCCTGCTTAAACGCGATCTCCGTCTGCGTGTGCTTCAACCGTTCCAGCAGCGTTTTGACCTCCGTCAGCTCGCCACCGTGCGTCTCGGGAAGCGCTCCGAACCAAGCTTCGGTCGCCGTGAGCCACTCGGCTACTCGGCGCTTCAGCTCCTCGTACGACTCCAGCCGCCCGGCCTGCGCATTCAGCGTGTTGAGCGACGAGCCGATACCGATCAGGACCGTATCGAGCGAATCGCGAATGTCCGACAGGTCCTGGAACATGCTGGTCTGCCGGTCCTCCGGATAAAGGTACGACGATTTGGTGAACGCATCCTGCAGCATCTCGAACAGCTTCTGGCCTTGTGGAACGGCGCCCGAGAGGGCCTGCAGCTGCGCCACCTTCTGCCTCACCACCGCCACATCGTCCGCCGCCACGTCCGCACAGTTCTTGATGGTCGCGTTGGCGTCAGCCAGCCACCGGTTGATCTCGTCCTTGTAGCACAGGAACTCCGTGTGGCTGACGAGGTTCTTCTCCGACTGCGTCACTAATCCTGAAAGTGAAGGAGATCGAGATCGATTAGATGCCCCCTCCTGACTGGTTAACCCCCCTGTGCCCCGCGTGATGGACCCCGGGATGGGTACCTTGCACTTTGGCCAGCAGCGCCGAGTAGCTCTTCTGCAGCTCGACCGTCCGGTCGCGCACCGTCGAGCAGGCGCTCTTCTCCATCAGCGCCTCGCACACATCGCTCAGCTCTTCGACGGTGCCCTTCCTGGTCAAGATCAGCTCCTGAATTTGCTGCGGTGCCGGTCATGATGGTGGACGTGTTACGGACATGGAAGTAATCGATGGAAGGTTAGAACGACACAAAGGACACTCGGACTCTCGAACCTACCTTGAGCTGCGCGAGGACCGCATCCTGGTCGCTGTCCGTCGCCAGTCCGTCCACCTTCGCGTCATGCTCCGCGAGGAACGCCCCGAGCTGTTCCGATTGGCCCAGGAAACTGTCCCAGGACGCCAGACACTCGGCCAACGTTTGTTGGGCGGCCGTTGAGAGCGCCTCCAGTTCGGCCCAGTCCGATCGCGCTTGTGCCATCTCCTGCCGGACCGTGTCCTGTCCCTCCTGACCGATAGCCATCGCCGCTAGGCCGTTACCCAACTCGACCACGGTCTCCAGGAGCTGTCGACCCGCGCCGAACGTCGCTTCCGCTTCGCGTAACTTCCCGAGCCGCGCCACGATGTGTTCCCGGTCGCCGTGGAAGTCCGAGGACTGCTCGATGGTCTGACGGGCGGCCTTTAGCCACTCATACAGCGCGCCCACCGCCTGCCGGAAGCGCTCGTGGCTGTTGACCTGGTTCTCGAGCCGCTCGATCTCGGCCGCTACCTGTGCGGTCAGCTCCTCGTACGAACTGAGGATCGCGGCCACCTCCCCCTCCACGTCCAGCGCGACTCCCGAGCTAGTGTCGGCCAGTTTGGTGCGGATCTTCTCCACCACCTCCCCGTAGTTGCCCGTCTCGCGATGGATAGCCCGGTAGCGCTCCAGAAGCGCCCGACGGTCGGCCAGTTCCGGCCCCACCGGTTCCCCCAGCTTGGTACGCACCTCCTCGCACCACTCGGCCACCAGACGGGACAACTTTCCGAGCTCCTCGAGCTGCGCCAGGTGCGCCGTCAGTCGCTGACGCGTCTCCGTGATGTCCACCATCAGCGCCTCGTACTCGCCCCGCAACCCATCGGTGTCCTCTTCGATCTTCGTCGCCCCGCTTGCCTCCGTTCCGAGCACGATTCGCTCCTTCAACTCGCACAGGTACCGCAACCGGTTCTGGCCCTGTTCCAGCGACTGTCGCACACCCTTCACCACGTTCAGCTTGGCCTGCGTGTCGGCCACCGTCCGCGGGACCGCTTCACACTCCGCTAGCTTCTCGCGCATCCGATCCAACCAGTCCTGGCACTCGCCGTACAGTGTGTTGTGCTGTTGGTGCTCCTGATAGTGCGCTTCCAGCCGCCGCATCAGTTCCTTGGCGATCGACAGCAGCACGTTGTACTTGGTGGTCAACTGAGTGACCCCGTTGCTGACGCGCGTGTCCGCACAAATGTCCAGCAGGACCTGCGCGCGCTGGTTCAAGTTGTCCAGCTCGCGCTGCCAATCGAACAGCGTCTGTAGCCGATCTTGGAACTCTTCCAGGACACGCTTCTTCTCGGGCAAGCTCGGCTGCATCCGGTTGTAAGTCTGCACTTCCTGTTCGCACGTGTCCAGCCAACGGACGGCCACCCCGTACTGATCGTCGTACTCCGTCCACCGCACGATCCCGGCTTCCAACGCTCCACTGACCCGCCGGAGGTCGGCGCAATAGCGATCGAACTCATCCTGCAGGATCGCTACCTCGCTCTCGATCGCTTCGACTTCTTCCGTGTCACCGCTGACCGCCCGGCACGCCACTTCCGCCTGCTCGAGGGCCCGTTCCAGCTTGCGCTGACCGGCCGGCACCTCACCGTCCAGGATCTTCGCTTGCGTCCGGCGAGAAACGAGCGTCTCCTTGTCACCCCGTGGCTCGGAACACTTGGCAAGCGATTCCTGAGCGTGACGGATCCACGCCGCCAGCTCGTTGCTTGCGTCCACGAACGCCTGTTGCCGCTCGACCGTGGCCCTCTCCTTCTCCAGCAG
>NW_026454958.1:0-5536 GCF_943734635.1 Anopheles cruzii | reverse complement strand
ATCTGGTGGCCCTTGTCGGTCGCGGCCACCAGCAACCCCTCGCACGCTTCGATGGCGCGCCCGAGCTCCCCGTACCGGGCCAACCGTTCTTCGACCGTCGGGCTGAGGTTGTCGACCGTGTTGAAATCGCCGTTGATCTTGGTGATCTGCTTCACTATCTCGTTGATCGCCCCCAGGAACTGCTCCTTTAGCACCAGCATCGACTTGAGGCGCCGGAGCTGCTCCTCGATGCCCATAATCAGTTCCTCCAGCTTGGTCGAGTTCTCGCGCAACTGTGGCAAGTTGGTCAGCAGGATCGTGCTCATCTCGAGTCGCTTCTCCTTCAGACTGCCCAGGATCTGCTCGTACGCCAGCAGCACGTCCTGAATGTTCTCGATCCGGCTCGTGACCGGTCGGTTCAGTTCCTTCAGGCGCGTCTGCACGCCCGCGATGAACGCCACGCAGCCCGCGATCCGGCCCAACGCATCCTCGTACTCGGCCAGGTGATCCTTCAGCTTTTGGCACTTCACCCGCAGCACGCTGCTGACGGCGTTCCACTTTTCGCGCAGCACCTTCACCTGGTTGCCGATGTGCGTCTTGTCCAGCTCGCTCAGCGCGGGCCCGATGGCGCCCGCAAACTCGTCCGCCTCCTTCACGACCGCCTTCATCGCGTCGCACTCACCGCACAGCGTGTCGAACCTGCGGCTCTGATCCTTCACCGCCTCGTAGCTGGTCGTCCGAAGATCGGCCGACACCAGCGACTCGGCCTCGGTCAACCAGCTCCAGACGCGTTCTCGGCGCTCCTCGAACTCACGCCGCTTGCCGTGCTCTCGCTCCATAAACTCCACCTTCCGCCCGCAGCTCTCCACCAGTTCCGCCAGCCGCACCTCGATCTCGCCAAAGTCGTGCGCCAGTTTCGCCTTCCCTTCGTCGCTGCAGTCTTTCATGATTTCACGCACCTGCCGTGCTACGTCCCGGAACGCGTTCTCCTGGAACTCCCGGATCGCCTGGCCGTGCCGCCGGCACAGCTTGATCTCCGAGCCGACGTTGCTCGCCAGCAGCGGGATTTGGTCGGAGATCTTGTCGACGTCGGCCTGCTTTGTGCGGATCCAGGCCCGTGTCACGTCCAGGTTGTTGTGCATGTTCTTCCGGCACAGGATGTCCTCCACGAGCCGGTCCACCTCGGCCCGAACCCGATCGCCCAGCTGGGCCAGTGTCCGCGACAGCTGCTGGAGCTCACCCTCCGCCTGTTGCTTCTCGCCGGGCTCCAGATCCGCCTGGATGCTGGCGAACCGCTTACCGAGTGTGTCCAGGTACGCCTGTTTGCCCTCCAGCTCCTTCGCCAGTGCTCGGAACGTCTGCTGCTGCGCCTCAGCCGACTTCGTGTCCGATCCGAGCTGATACGGCACCCCGAGTGCCTCATTCTTCTCCGCCGCCCAGCGTGCCAACTCACCGAGATCGGCGCGCAACTTGCCGAACGTTCGGTTGGTCGAATCGACCACATCCAGCCGGCGGGTCAACCGGTTCGCGATGTCCCGGTGCCGCCGATCAACCGACTTCAGCTGCTCCGTCACCTGCTGTGCGTCCAGATTGCTCACCAACTGCGCGATATGCTCCGCGTTGCGCCGGAAGCTCGGAAGCATGTCACAGTCGTCCTCCAGGATGCGCTTGATGCCCGAGATCTTGTCCAGCTTCTGCCGACAGCTCAGCCCACCGGCCCCGCCAGCCTCCACGCAGTCGATCTGGTGTGTGATCGCATCGAGCCAACTCTGGACGTCGTCGTACTGCTTCCGGTACTTCTCGATCGCCAGCTGATCATCGCGCTTGCGTTCCATCACCTGCCGCAGCGCCGCCTGGAGTTGCTCCAAGTCCTCCCGCAACCGACGGTCCTGCTCGGAGTCACCGGTCAAGTCGTTACGCTTCACCGTCACCGAGCGACTCAGTTCGCCCATCGCACGCAACTCCTGCTCGGCCGCATCGGGACGGAACTTGGCCGGTTTAGATCCCCAATCGGCCACCGCTGCCCGTTGCCGCGCGATCCAGCCCTCCAGTTCCACACGCTGCCGGTGAAGACGTTCGCAGTCCCCGATCGCCGTCACCAGCTCACCGATCCACCGCTGCACGTCGTCGATCAGATCCTCGAGCCGGGCGCGTACCATCAGTTCCTTCTCCGGGATCATCTGCGACACGTTGTCCATCGGCGAGCTCGGCCGGCTAATGCTGGCCGTGGCCGCTTCGCACGCTTGCACCGCGCACATCAGACGGCTCTTTTCCACCAGCAGCTGGTTGTGGATGGCCTGGGCACTCTCGAGCTGCCGCTGGCCGGCCCCGTAGTCCGTCACACCGACCTGCCGCTCGTCGGCCACCCGCGGTTCCAGCTCGTCCAGCTGGCGCCCGATGTCGTCCAGCGTGTCCTCGTACTCCTGGAACTTGGCCAGCGACTCGTGCAGCCGGTTCTTGATCTGGACCGACGTGTTCAGGAGCGACCCGTAGCTGTCCCGGATGTTCCGCATCTGTGTCTCGATCCGACCGCGGATTGCTGGTGCCCCCAGCACGTACCGCTCGATCTGGGCCTGACCCTTCGCGTTGAAGTCATCGATCGTCACCTGGTACCGCTGGATGTCCCCCAGAAGCCGCTCGTGCTGCGCAATCTGCTCGAGGGTCTGCTCGCGGTTGTAGATGTACAACGAGTTGTGCGCCATCAGCTGGAACGAGATCTGCAGCAGCCACCGTTCGATCTCCTGCAGGTTCGCGTAGTACGCCATCTGATCCTCGAGCTCGGTCTCACCCGCCCGGATGCGCTCGGTGCACCGATCGCTCAGCTTGCCACACCGGGACTGCAGTCCGGCCACGCGCTCCACTTCACCGCGGCTCGTATCGAACAGAGCGGCCGCTTCACGGTGCAGCGCTCCCAGATCGGCCTGCTTAAACGCGATCTCCGTCTGCGTGTGCTTCAACCGTTCCAGCAGCGTTTTGACCTCCGTCAGCTCGCCACCGTGCGTCTCGGGAAGCGCTCCGAACCAAGCTTCGGTCGCCGTGAGCCACTCGGCTACTCGGCGCTTCAGCTCCTCGTACGACTCCAGCCGCCCGGCCTGCGCATTCAGCGTGTTGAGCGACGAGCCGATACCGATCAGGACCGTATCGAGCGAATCGCGAATGTCCGACAGGTCCTGGAACATGCTGGTCTGCCGGTCCTCCGGATAAAGGTACGACGATTTGGTGAACGCATCCTGCAGCATCTCGAACAGCTTCTGGCCTTGTGGAACGGCGCCCGAGAGGGCCTGCAGCTGCGCCACCTTCTGCCTCACCACCGCCACATCGTCCGCCGCCACGTCCGCACAGTTCTTGATGGTCGCGTTGGCGTCAGCCAGCCACCGGTTGATCTCGTCCTTGTAGCACAGGAACTCCGTGTGGCTGACGAGGTTCTTCTCCGACTGCGTCACTAATCCTGAAAGTGAAGGAGATCGAGATCGATTAGATGCCCCCTCCTGACTGGTTAACCCCCCTGTGCCCCGCGTGATGGACCCCGGGATGGGTACCTTGCACTTTGGCCAGCAGCGCCGAGTAGCTCTTCTGCAGCTCGACCGTCCGGTCGCGCACCGTCGAGCAGGCGCTCTTCTCCATCAGCGCCTCGCACACATCGCTCAGCTCTTCGACGGTGCCCTTCCTGGTCAAGATCAGCTCCTGAATTTGCTGCGGTGCCGGTCATGATGGTGGACGTGTTACGGACATGGAAGTAATCGATGGAAGGTTAGAACGACACAAAGGACACTCGGACTCTCGAACCTACCTTGAGCTGCGCGAGGACCGCATCCTGGTCGCTGTCCGTCGCCAGTCCGTCCACCTTCGCGTCATGCTCCGCGAGGAACGCCCCGAGCTGTTCCGATTGGCCCAGGAAACTGTCCCAGGACGCCAGACACTCGGCCAACGTTTGTTGGGCGGCCGTTGAGAGCGCCTCCAGTTCGGCCCAGTCCGATCGCGCTTGTGCCATCTCCTGCCGGACCGTGTCCTGTCCCTCCTGACCGATAGCCATCGCCGCTAGGCCGTTACCCAACTCGACCACGGTCTCCAGGAGCTGTCGACCCGCGCCGAACGTCGCTTCCGCTTCGCGTAACTTCCCGAGCCGCGCCACGATGTGTTCCCGGTCGCCGTGGAAGTCCGAGGACTGCTCGATGGTCTGACGGGCGGCCTTTAGCCACTCATACAGCGCGCCCACCGCCTGCCGGAAGCGCTCGTGGCTGTTGACCTGGTTCTCGAGCCGCTCGATCTCGGCCGCTACCTGTGCGGTCAGCTCCTCGTACGAACTGAGGATCGCGGCCACCTCCCCCTCCACGTCCAGCGCGACTCCCGAGCTAGTGTCGGCCAGTTTGGTGCGGATCTTCTCCACCACCTCCCCGTAGTTGCCCGTCTCGCGATGGATAGCCCGGTAGCGCTCCAGAAGCGCCCGACGGTCGGCCAGTTCCGGCCCCACCGGTTCCCCCAGCTTGGTACGCACCTCCTCGCACCACTCGGCCACCAGACGGGACAACTTTCCGAGCTCCTCGAGCTGCGCCAGGTGCGCCGTCAGTCGCTGACGCGTCTCCGTGATGTCCACCATCAGCGCCTCGTACTCGCCCCGCAACCCATCGGTGTCCTCTTCGATCTTCGTCGCCCCGCTTGCCTCCGTTCCGAGCACGATTCGCTCCTTCAACTCGCACAGGTACCGCAACCGGTTCTGGCCCTGTTCCAGCGACTGTCGCACACCCTTCACCACGTTCAGCTTGGCCTGCGTGTCGGCCACCGTCCGCGGGACCGCTTCACACTCCGCTAGCTTCTCGCGCATCCGATCCAACCAGTCCTGGCACTCGCCGTACAGTGTGTTGTGCTGTTGGTGCTCCTGATAGTGCGCTTCCAGCCGCCGCATCAGTTCCTTGGCGATCGACAGCAGCACGTTGTACTTGGTGGTCAACTGAGTGACCCCGTTGCTGACGCGCGTGTCCGCACAAATGTCCAGCAGGACCTGCGCGCGCTGGTTCAAGTTGTCCAGCTCGCGCTGCCAATCGAACAGCGTCTGTAGCCGATCTTGGAACTCTTCCAGGACACGCTTCTTCTCGGGCAAGCTCGGCTGCATCCGGTTGTAAGTCTGCACTTCCTGTTCGCACGTGTCCAGCCAACGGACGGCCACCCCGTACTGATCGTCGTACTCCGTCCACCGCACGATCCCGGCTTCCAACGCTCCACTGACCCGCCGGAGGTCGGCGCAATAGCGATCGAACTCATCCTGCAGGATCGCTACCTCGCTCTCGATCGCTTCGACTTCTTCCGTGTCACCGCTGACCGCCCGGCACGCCACTTCCGCCTGCTCGAGGGCCCGTTCCAGCTTGCGCTGACCGGCCGGCACCTCACCGTCCAGGATCTTCGCTTGCGTCCGGCGAGAAACGAGCGTCTCCTTGTCACCCCGTGGCTCGGAACACTTGGCAAGCGATTCCTGAGCGTGACGGATCCACGCCGCCAGCTCGTTGCTTGCGTCCACGAACGCCTGTTGCCGCTCGACCGTGGCCCTCTCCTTCTCCAGCAG
>NW_026454957.1:0-5540 GCF_943734635.1 Anopheles cruzii | reverse complement strand
CGACGCTGTTGCTGCTATGGCTGCCGCTGCCGTGGCTGCTGCTGCTATGGCTGCCGCTGCCGTGGCTGCTGCTGCTACTGCTGCTACTATTGCGTCGTCTCCGCTGACTGGGTGTTGATCCAGACCTGCGTCTGTTGTTTCTGCCGCCAATGTTGGCGGTGGGAGGCTGCTGCTGTTGTTGCTCGCGTTGCCGTCTGCGCTCGCGGTAAATGCGCACCCGTTCGCGTATGACTGCCCTCCTCCTCAGCGTTTCTTCGGAGGGAGGGGCCAAGAGCCGTTCCCGCTCCGCTCGGGCGTTTGCATTCCGTAGTCGGCGTGCAGCGTTCCTGCGGTCATTTCGAGCTCGGAGAGTGGCGGTTCGATCCGCTTCCTGAGCTGCGGTGATGGAGTCTTGGCGTGCGGCTGCGATGTTGGCTCGCTCGTCATTCCATTCCCGTTGCAGCCTCGACGTGATCCGAGTTACACCCTCCGTGATCAGGCTCCACTCCTCTTGTCCTCGGAGGAGGAGCTGCTGCAGGTTGTCCGGGGTAGCTCGCGTGCCTTCCACGGTGAGGAATTCTCGGCGCACTTCCTCAAACCGGGGGCATTCGAAGATCGCGTGCGCCGCTGTCTCCTCGACGTCCTGGCACTGGGTGCAGTTCGGCGAGGAAGTGAAACTCATGCTCTTCAGGTGGTCTCGGAAAAATCCGTGCCCCGATAACACCTGGCATAAGTAGAAGTTCACTTCGCCATGCTTCCGCTGGTGCCAGGACGCGACGTCGGGAATTACGCGCACCGACCACCGATCATACCGAGTAGCGTTCGCTCCGGCTGCGTCGCTTACTCTCTCGTCCTGCCAGTGACGCAGTGTCGTCAGGCGTTCTTCCTGGCGGACGATGCGGCGGTCCAGGCTGCCGTCCGAGTCTAGGAGTCGTCTGTAGCACCTGGCGTCTTCGCTGACCAGTCGACAAATGGGTACAATGTTGGCTATGACGACAGCCGATTTGTATCCCACTGTGCGGAACGCGAATGCCGTCTTGATTGCACAGGGTCGCTGTGCTCGCCATAATTGGCGTCGACCCTCGCGAACGTTAACGGCCTCGTGCCAAATCGGGGCAGCGTAGCGGAGCACCGATTCCACTACCGATGACACGAGTCGCCGTTTGGATCCCTTGGGGCCGCTGTGGTTCCGCATCAGGCGAATCACCGCGTTAGCCACGCGTGAAGCCTTCTTCGCGACCTCCCTCGCGTGCGGTACCCACGATAATCTGTGATGCAGCTGTACCCCAAGGTATCTCATGACCGGTTTGCTGGTGACATGCTGTTCGCCGACTTTGACCGAGACTCCGTCGGCGTTCTGCTTTCTTGTCACCATGACGATCTCCGTCTTGGCCTGTGCCAGTGACAAACGGTGGGAGTCCATCCACTCGTTGACGGCGTTGAAGGCCAATGATGCTTGCTCCGCTGCTAAGGCTGCAGTTCTGCCGGGGACCAACAGAACAAGGTCGTCGGCGTAGGCTACAGCTTCAGCTCCAGCGGGAAGCTTGACGTCGAAGACACTGTCATACATGACGTTCCACAGGGTGGGTCCAAGAATGGACCCCTGCGGAACGCCAGCCGACAGTGGTCTCGTCACCGGTCCGTCCTCGGAGTCGTACACGAGCTGTCGGTCGCTGAACCAGTCGGACAGTATCCGCTGAAGGGGTGCCGGGACGTTTTTTCGCTGGATTTCCTCTGCGATTCTCTGCCAACTGGCAGTGTTGAACGCATTACGGACATCCAGCGATACCACCATGAGGTAGCGGTTCGCGTGCCGGTCCCTTATATTCTGCGATCGAACTAGCTTACAGGCTTCCACCACTCTTTGAATGGCCTGGAGAGTGGATCTCCCGCGGCGGAAACCGTATTGGTTTCTGGAAAGACAAGCCGCATCCGGTGCCTCGAGGTGATCATTGAGGCGATCCAGGATAAGCCGCTCCAGGATCTTGCCCGTTCCGTCGAGCATTCCGAGGGGGCGGAACGACGACGATTCTCCTGGCGGTTTTCCTGGCTTCGGGATGAGTACCAGGCGCTGTGACTTCCACGGGGTCGGGAATACTCCGCGGTCCAAGCAATCCTGGTAAACTCGCCGGAACGTCTCCGGATGCTCCTTGATGGCGGTTCTAAGTACCGCGTTACCTATACCGTCCATACCAGGTGTCTTCTTTGTGGCGAGATTGTTGGCTATCTCAACCAATTCGCTGCAGGTTATGTCTCGTGGCCTATCGTGTTGAGATGGTGTTGTTATCTCTGGCCACAGAAGAGGAGGGTGTTCCGGGAACAGGTCCGTGACAATGCGTTCTAGCACTGCATTATCCCTTTCCGGAGGGACGCGGCTACCTCGCAGGCGAGCCATCACGACCTGATATCCCGAACCAAACACGTTCTCTTCTACCTCGCTGATCAGCTGGTTGAAGTTGCTGATTTTGCTGGCCTTGATGTCGCGGGCCAAAGCTTTACGCCGCTGGCGATGTTGGTCGGCGGCCCTCGCTTTCTCTGCTGGATCCGTGAGCCGGAGAAAGCGTTCTTGCGCTGCTTCACATTCCTGTAGAGACTGCGCCAGCTCCGGAGTCCACCAGTATACGGCGGGTTTTGTTGTAAAATTTGGAGCATTTGATCGTTCCATCATCTCGTCGCAAGCGCGGGTGAGGCCAGCAACTAGATGTTCGGGGGTTGCTGAAGCTGTCACTGGAAAGCGTGTGGCATCAAGAGCAGCCCGAAACATTTCCGAGCTGAACTGATGTTGTTTCCAACGCCTCCCGGCGTCCCGCCGTCCTTTTTGGCGATGTTGCTGATGTTGTTGCTGATGTATACGCTGCTGCTGCGGCTGTTGATGGGCTGTTCGCCGCTGCTGCTGGGATTGTCGCGGGTCCCAACGATATTGAGAACGAGTTCGTTCGCCATGTGCGTAGTCTGGGCGAAGAACCTCGAACCTTATATACCGGTGATCGCTGTAGGAATACCTGGTGAGGACTTCCCAGGTGTTGTCGCATGTGATGGACGGGCTTGCGAATGTTACATCGACAACACTCGAGCCAGCAAGCCCGTTCCCAACGAAGGTGGGAGTGTTGCCTCTGTTAAGCACCGTCAACTGAAGTTCCTCAACCAGCCACGCCAGCTGTTCTCCCTTAGGTTTCGAACGTGAGCTGCCCCAGCGCTCGTGCCAGGCGTTAAAGTCGCCAGCTAACACGGCGTGTGGGTGCGCTCTTACCTCGATCTCAACCGAGTCGAGGAACCGCTCAAAATCGCCGTTCGACATGCGCGGGGAGGCGTAGCAGCTAATGAAGGTAACCCCTCCGATCTTAGCTGCCACTATGCCGGCGGTATTTCCTAACCATCGCTGTTGGATAGGGCGTGTTCCGGTCGCCACTATCGCAACCTTACCACTGCTGTCGGCAACCCAGTTGTCGTTTCCTGATGGGATACGTTGTACCTCGCAGGCGATCACTACGTCCACTCTATCCTCATCTATCCTTCCCTCTTTCCCGAGCTGTGCAATAAGATTTTGCGCATCTCGGCTTCCCGCCAGATTGATCTGAATGATCCTCAACCTGCCGGGTGCTCCCCGTGCTCTCGATCTTACGTGCGGGAAGAGGAGGGCTGTGCGCTGCTCTGAGCCGTGCATGCTGCCGCTCGGTGCTCGCATGAGCCACAGTGTAGGCAGCACTGCGCGCGATCGACACCTTTGCAATCGCGGGCGAAGTGGCCCTCCTCTGTGCAACGGAAACAACGGCCCTTATAGATGGCCGGTGTGACATACTCCCGGATGTCACTTACCGTGCACCCAACGTGCAGCTTTTCTCCCACGAGCTGCCGGACCAGCTTCATGGGGGCGCGGATGCGCGCTCGCTGCATGCCATCTGGACGTTGGGTCATCGCAATGGCTGATGCATCTACTGTTGCCCCGTGCTGGTTGGACAGGGCGTCTACCAGGTCCTCGGGTGACGCAACCATGTCAATGCAAGTGACCAGCACAGCTCCCATTTCTGCCACAAGAGTTGGGGATCCAACCCCTGCAGCGGCCGCTGTAACCACCTCTAGGATGGTGCGGCTGTCTACATTTCTGGGGACGGGCACGACGAGGGTGTTGTTTTTGCGCCAACAACGCCGCATCGTCGAGTCTTGGACCCCCGGAAGCCTGCCACGCACCGCAAGATAGACGTCCAGGTACGTCTTTTCCGGCAGGGCTTCTACACGTATCTCGTCGCGCTTGCCCTGTGCCGGCTGTTGCTGCTGCTGTTGTAGCTGCCGCGGCTGTTCTTGGTGCCGCTGTTGAGAGTGCTGCGGACGCTGCGGCTGCGGCTGGGATGGCTGTTGCTGCTCCTGCCGCTGCTGGCGATGCTCCCGATCTCCCCGCAGCGGTTGTTGCTGCTGTTGCTGGTGTAGCCATGGCTGCCCCCGCTGCCACTGTTGGGAGTGGTTCTGCTGCTGCTCATATTGCGGTTGCCGCGGCTGCTGTTGCTGCCGCTGTTGCTGATGCTGATGTTCCCGCTGCTGCCATTGCCGCTGCTGGGTTTGCTGCTGTTTTTGCCCCTGTGGCGGCTGCTGCTGCTGTTGCTGCTGCTGCTGCTGCTGCTGCTGCTGCTGCTGTCTCAGCCACCGCCGTCGCAGCGTTCGCTTGCTCGGCGTCCGCTGCTGTTGCTGAGAGTGCAAATTCTGCTGTTGCTTGAGCTGCGGCCGCTGTTGATTCACCAGCTGTGACTGATGCTGCCGCTGCTGCTGCTTCAAGTGCGGCTGTTGAGGTTGCTGCGGCTGCTGCTGCTCCTCTCGCAGTCGTTGCTGCTGCAGCTGGTTTGTCTGCCGCTGCTTTTGCTGCTGATGCTGGGGGGCGGCGTTCAGCGCCGTCTTCAGCAGCTCTCGTGGTTGCTGCTGCGTCTCCTGCTGTGGTTGACTCGATTGCTGTTGAGGTTGGGCGGTGGTGTTCGCGGCCGCCTTCAGCAGCTCCACAAGCTGGTCTATCTGGGGAGCAGCATTCATTGCCCTCTCCAGACATTCTCGGTGAAGGCGAAGCTCGCGCTGTACAGCCGTTAAATTCGCTGCTGCACCTTCGCCTTCGCCTGCCGCCAGGAGCATCGTACGCATTTCGCGCACCTCCTGACGCAGTGCCGCTGATTCGGCCTTTGCCGCCACTGCCTCGGCCTTTGCCGCCACTGCCTCGGCCTTTGCAGCGTCTGCGGCTGCTACCGCCGCTGCGCATTCCCTGCACCCGGTGGTTGCTGCGGTCTTGGCCTCTTTGGTCCTTTCGACCAACGTGACCTCTCCCAGGTCATCGTCAGAACCAGGGCCAGAGTCCGAAAGTTCCTCTTCGGGCTCATATGCCGGTGACTGCGACCTGCTCTCCTGGCGTTTTTTCGCCGACCGAAGAAGCCTTATCGGCGAAGAAGTCGGAGTGCGATCCGTATCACTTGTTCGCTCCGTTGTCGCCACGGCTTCAGCTCGTTTTGCCTTCGGAGGAGCCATTTTGGCGGTCCTCCGAGGCTAGGCGTGCTGTCGTTCGCACAGCGCAGCCAGTCACCGATAAC
>NW_026454956.1:0-5542 GCF_943734635.1 Anopheles cruzii | reverse complement strand
CCCACGATAATCGCCCTTTCGTATGGGTGATTTGTTGTGTTGGTTGCTCGCGAAGACACTCCAGGTCTTATCTCCAGGTCAGGCCATGCTTGTCGCAGACGAAAGGTGATGCTTGGCTATCATTGGATGATTGATGGGTGTGGATTGAACAATTGAGAACGATTTCATAATTGGTTCAAGTTTCTAATCGGCGACTGCACGGCTGATTGCAAGTATCGGCAGCTCATTTGCTTCTGTGGCTAAAAAATGACTTCAGTTTCTATGTAGATAGCACGTTAGCGTGGTCATTGGATCCACCTAACAAGGCTCATTCTCATAAGTATCAAGTTTGATGCACGACGGATGCTGTGAAGTAACGTATGGTAAGTTAAGATGCGCCCAGCTCTAAGGAGTCCGGTTTGCTGCACCAGTCTGCTGTGTGAATAGTTGACCCTTCCAAATCAGCCACTAGAAAGCTGCCCTGTCCGAATGCGCGACCAAGGTGGATCGCTCTCGTCTATGCTAGTTTTGGCGTCAATCAGCTTCGTTCTCATGGTGGGTCGATGATATGATTCACAAAAAACCCTATGCACCGTCGCCTAGGTTAAAGTGTGTCCCGTGTGTGAGCCCTTCGTGGAAGCACTTGGCTTTTTCTCTTCCGTTCGTTTCTCAGTTTCGTACCGGGCGCGCAGCACACGCGAAAGGCTGGAGAGGAGAAATGCAAACATAAAAATGGCCCCATGTTGCGGTGGGCCCTGTGGGACGATAAGACGCGGGACAAGTCCCGCCGGACGCTGTGGTGTTGGAGAGAAAGAGCATAAAACGTGACGGAGCCAATTACTCGAGATGCTTGCGGAGAAACGATGACCGTCCGCCCGTTGACGGACCTCTCGATTGTCTCGCGGCCGACGCCGCGGCCGGTGAAGGTGATGCACGAGGCTGGGTAGAGATTGATGAAAGTGAAAATTATGTCTGGTTTCCTTCTTCGTTTTCCGCCTTAGTTGGCCAGTCGGTCGTTGGGTTAGTCGGTGAAGGGCAAGCGAAGGCGAAAAACGTGCCGCCAGGTAGACGATATGGGGGACTTGTCGTGCAAAGCGGTCTACTTTCTAAGGGCACTTTGTTCCGTAACTGCGAAGGGTTGTGCTTAATGTTTTGCTATTGATCTGCAGTCTGTTTTCTTCAGATTGTTTGGACTTCTACAAGAATAATTAATTTTACAAATTTAATTCCACAGCAAATGAAATTAGTTTTTTTTAATTTTCCCACATAGTTTAAGAATCTTACTAACTTTTTAAATGTCGTTGTGCACGATTTAGACATCCGTTTTACTAATGCAAATATAGGATTGAGTTACTCTAGCTATAACCTATCTGTCTCAGAATCTAGTCTTACCCCTTAATATCTATCTTCATCTTCTTCTCTGGCCTCCTCTACCTTTATCCGGTAACTACAATGGCCTGGAGGCCCTGGACTGCAACATTGACTCCCTCCACCGGTCGCGGTCGAGTGTCTTCGTCCACCAACTCGTAAATCTGACCGTTCCACCATCACTTTCGATGTTCGAAGTACTATCTCACATGGGGCTTACCACGACCATCTTCTGTGGATGGCCAAGAAAGACTTAGCACGCGGGTTCGGAGGCCGCTTCTCTTTTGCGATGTTTTCCTGATGGTATGTTTGTACGATTCTTGCATCCGTTCTTGGTTCTTGAACCGAGTCTACTTATTATTCCCACCCATTGCACTTGGGCAAGTTACTTTACATCAAATCAATGCGCCAATCAGGTATTGATCTGAATTGATGTTGGTTCCTTTATAGGTAGGCTGTTGGCTTCTGACGTTGAGCAAACTCTACTGATACGACGATCAATCAATACATGATCTATTTGTAGCTCAGCCCGGATTCACCTATGTGACTTTGTGGATGTCCCTTTACGCAAATATGATGCGGCCAATCACGCCAATTACTTGCGTATACAAAACTGATAAATTTTTTCATTATCCTTATCGGTTTCATATATGAGGCTTCTCGTTTTGCAAGATGCTATAGAAATGGTCGTTTTTACTATTCGATTTTAGCTTCGGTAGAGGTGTGACCGTTTAACATGATTCTTCTTCTTATACAGTAATTACAACCAACGAGCGGTCAGTTTACTCGTAAGTTTCACAGTTTCATTTCATCTTCATATTCGTATATTTATATTATTTATTATATTTATGTTTTATTTATATACGGTCAATTAATATTTCAAACTCTGCATTCAAGGGTTTAACGGTTGTCATGAAATATTGCATCTTTATGAGATTGCATACAACCTGTGGTGAAATATTTCACCTTATTTCGTACACGTTTGACGAAACCTTTTTTTGTATTTGAAATATTTGCTGTCGGTTAATAACGGTTTCGATTCGTGCGGTTTTTTTAGTATTTTTTCCCCTTCCTGCCCATGGTCGGTCCCACAGAGACAATAGTCGGGGAGTGTTGGGAACCATAAGGGCTTTCCCTATTATTTTGTCCCCGGCTATGGGTTAATTTGCCATTGTTGTTTTTACTCTATCATTTGAGGACACTATCGAGGATTATACAAATTTCTATTGGTTTAATGTGCTAGTTATGATGATTTGAGGATGAAGTTATGATTTATCGATATAAACAATCGTCCCATTTTCTAGCGTAACTTTAATATCTTTATGAAATAGATGGCTAGTTCACTTAATTCCATTACAGTTTTGATGGATTTCTCCGACTATCATTTGTCAATTGGTTTGGGGGTTCCAGTTCATTAACAGTTATTAAGTTATTATAGTTTACCGGCAGAAGATCTGTCAGAATGCTTCAGTGATGATGGTTCGAAAACATTCATAACAAATTTTTTTGTTGGATATTTCGAATATTTTGTACTTAATTATAATAAATTAAATTTCCAGTGTGAACACTACAGACATTCTAATTTTTGGTTTATTCTGGTTCGCTCAACAGTAGAGCGCTTCATACGACGGGTTAGTTACAGTTTACGCAAATGTAATAACACAGCTCAGGATGCATGCAGATATTTCCTAAATCGTATAACGTTTGTTGTGGGCTCGCTGATCCATGCTCGCTCCTCATCATAACGTCCTGCGAGCCACCGCCAGCGACAGCGCTATTGCAAAGCAGACTCCGAGCCGAGTCCCGCCAGTAGGCATCCCGGACGAGCTGGCCGAAGCGCCCAGCAAGATCTCGTTGATCTTGTTCTCCGTGTAGTTCTTGATGAACGTCCCCGAGCCGAGATAGTTCGAGTGTTGAATGATCTGATTCTCTGCCTGATTGGGTTTTGCTGCTAGAAAAGGAAGCGGAGAGGGACACGGTTAGCGATCTGAACCGGAGCCGGACGGAGCGTCCCTTCGAGACGGACAGGTTTTACGGTAGACTTTCACCGACTCCTCGGTGGTGCCGAGCGAATTTTTGGCCACACATTTGTACACGCCGAAGTCGGACGGTTTCTCGAGCCGGATGACGATTTGCATCGCCACCTTGAAGACGTGATCCTCCAGCATCTTGTCGTAGGTTCCGCCCTGCAGGATGATCTCTCCCCTTCCCTTCATCCAGTAGTTGATGGAGCTCGGCTGGGCCTCGCTGTTACACCCGAAGACGACTCGCCCCCCCAGCTCGGCGTAGTACTGACGTGTCGAGAGTCGCACAATCGGTGGGACTGGAAATTTAAATGAGAAACGAAGCATTAATCGCAGGAACAGAACGCTAGAATGCGGGCGGGGCCAGGTCCTTCGACGCACAGTTGACCGTCACGATAATCCGCTTGCTGACCGTCGGGGGAACGCCGTTCGATGCGATACAAAGATAAGAGCCCGCGTTGTGCCGCTGAATGTTGACGATGTGCAGTATCGGCCCATCGTGGCTCGTTACTATTCGAAGGATTCGATGGCGAGGTTCGATTAGTACCGGATGGCGGCAGCGTAGGGAGAGGGCATAATGCATAATACATACTTCCGGAATCCTCCACGGATGTGACTGATTTCTCCCCTTCACGCCTCCAGGTGACTGTGGGCTCCGGGACGCCTGTCGCCGCGCAGCTTAGGCTCACGTTGGTTCCCTCCTGCGCCACGATGTCTTTGCTGGTCGGGTAGTCCAGAATGTCGGGTGGCACTGCGTGAGAAGTGGTGGACGAATTGAGTGTAAGACTCGACTGCCGTTTGCCAGTTTGTGTCGTTGTAAGTAATAATTATTGATCAGGATTATGACGCCCGGTCCCGGGCACTTTGATCCTTGGTGGCTGGTGCCAAAGCCCCGATTACCATCGTCAAGAGGCAAGGTGTAGGCTGTTTTCCCGGCAATCGGCAAGCTCATTTGGCTGCTCTTTATCGAGACATTGAAGTACAAGAGCAGATCACATTACGAATATCGTTAGGGAGCAAAATAAACCCATTAAAAATAGTTTACGATAATTTTTTCATCGATTGTCGATAAACGGTGTAGCGAATAAGCAGTCACGTGTATCACAAATCTTTCCTCCTTCGAATTTGTTCAGTTTAGAAATTGGTTCTGGTACTCTATAAATTATGTGTCAAGTAGTACGCGGATTTCTACGATTGGACTTTATTCAGTCTGCAGTTAAAAATAAGACATAAATTTACTATTTTATATTATAACTGCTACGACTATACCCTAACTGTTTATATAACTAACTATTTTAATAACTATTTAGAATGAAAATATGGGATATTTTCTTTCCAAATTCTTTTGACTGTTCCTAATATAAACTTCCTACATCTATCAAATTATATAAGAATGGAGAAGGCTTTGCATAAACATTAAACAAAAGGTTTATTTCTTTCAAAGAGTATAAGGCTTTATGATCTCAAAAATTGTGCTATTATTGTGAAACTGTAATTCAAAAAGGGGAACGGGGAAAGTTTTAATGTTAGTGGAAAATTAAATCTCAACTGAAAGGACTGAAATCTCGAATCTCAAAGGACTGAAAATTTTGTTCTTAAAGTAACATATTATCAAACAATCATGTAAACCGAAAACGGATTTGAAGAAACTGAAGGTTTAAAAAACAGAAGTAATTGTTTAAAAGCTTGCACAATACAATGTTTGGTTTCTACTCTGAAATAATAACTACACACCGTAATAAAAGTTTCAACAACCTTAACATCGATACCATTCGATCCACTTCCTAATTCTGGACAATTAATAGTTCTCGTATTCAACAGTGTGAACGTGTGACAGTTGCCACATCATTTTCATTGCTCAGTTTGATAATGGTCTCTATCTTGTCGGTATTTTAATATCAGCTTAGTCCTGTTCACGTGCCCTTCTGCAGGATAACCCAACTTATCGCAAACAGCTGGTTCCCCGATTTCGTGCCAACCGTTAACCGTGCACATCAAACGGTCATTCGGTCCATTCGTCCGTCCGGTTGGCTTCTCGGACTCGGCTGCTTCGGATTGCGGTGAAGTCCTGCATGAAGCACATAAAAATCTCCATAAAACTTTGTCCCCTCGGCTGCCCAGCGCCCATTTACATCTTTGCCTAGGAATCCGGGACAGCTCGGGCGAAAGTG
>NW_026454955.1:0-5542 GCF_943734635.1 Anopheles cruzii | reverse complement strand
ACGTCAAATTCAAATTGTAACGGCGATAGTATACAATATACCGAACATACTGGCCGCCTTGAACTAGCATGGCTTGTTCAACATAATTATAATGGACTGGGTAGCAGCGCGATTTTGGTGACAGGACGAACAACGTTGTCTGCCTTTGCTGTCCTGAGGGTGACAACTCGAACGACTCCATCCTTTCCGGGATGCGTAGCGGTGATTTTCCCCAATGCCCAAGTCGCTGGTGGGACATTATCTTCCTTCAGCAGGACCACACGTCCGACGTCAATGGATACTGGCGGATTGCAGCCCTTGCTGGCACGAGTTTGCAGCTGCTGCAGATATTCCGCTTGCCATCTGGTCCAGATGCGCTGTGTACGTTGCTGAGTACGTTCCCAATGTGACAAACGGTTCTCCGAGACTTCCTGCAATGATACTTCTGGAACGCTTTGGAGATTTGTTCCAATTAGAAAGTGACCCGGAGTAAGTACTTCGAGGTCTTCTGCTTCTGTCGGCATGTGCACTAGTGGACGCGAGTTTAAGCACATTTCGATTTGTGCGAGTAATGTAGACATATCTTCGCGAGAGATATTGGAATTGCCGACTTCCCTCAAGAAATGATGCTTTGCTGATTTCACGGCGGCCTCCCATAACCCACCAAATTGGGGTGCGCGTGGAGGAATGAACTGCCAATGGATCCTTTGGCCAGTACACCAGTTGACAATCTTGTCTCGTTCGCCGGAACCCTTTTGTAGCATGCGGAAGACTTTGTGCAGATGGTTTGCTGCACCCTTGAAGCATGTTGCATTGTCGCTGTAAATGGTGATTGGTTTTCCTCTACGAGCGGTAAATCTATGTAGAGCTGCTAAAAAGGCATCAGTTGAAAGATCGGATACGAGTTCAATATGTACCGCTCGGGTGACAAAACATATGAAAATGGCAACATAGGCCTTTGTAGCTGTACGATTTCGCACTTCAGATTTGATGAACACCGGACCAAAATAGTCAACACCACAGCTTTCAAATGGTCTGCTTGGTGTTACACGTGATGCTGGTAAATCTGCCATACTTTGTTGAATTAAAGTCGGTCGATGACGAAAGCAAGTATGGCATTGATGATAAACCTTTCGGGCTAGGTTTCTTCCCGATAAGATCCAAAACTGCAAATGAATGGTGGACAACATCAGTTGTGGTCCTGCATGTAGAAGCTTTCGATGGTAGTACTCCACTATCATCCTCGTCAGTGGATGCCTAGCACACAGTACGATCGGATGTTTTGAATCTTCTGAGATATCGGCGTGAATCAGTCGACCTCCTACTCGGATCAATCCTTGAGCGTCGAGCTGTGGTTTCAACCATTTTAAACGACTTGACCGTGATACGTATTTTCCAAGGAGCAAATCGGTGTGTTCTTCACGAAACGATTCCCTTTGAGCCATTCGGCATAGTGCATGCTCAGCTGCGTGGAGCTCCTTTGTTGTGAGAGGGTCAATCTCTCCTCGTGCGATGGGAAGTGATTTGTTGCGTTCGTTGAAGCGTTTGTGCAACTTGTTGACATACCTTGACCAATAGGCCATCAGTCGGCATAGTTTGGAGTATGATGAATATCGCACAAATAACCCATTTGCGAAGTCCGATTGAACCACGTTCATGCATCTCAGTGCTGACTTCTTTATCTCTTGTAGCGCTTCTGGCGGCTGAGACTCATCAATATTCTGGTTGGGCCAGACTTCCTTCGGTAACTTGAGCCACGCAGGCCCGGACCACCACCTCTCGTTAACCAGAATTTCGGTTGAGCTTAGACCTCTGGATATGTCGTCGGCAGGGTTGTCCTTTCCTGGCACATAATTCCAGGCTTCGAATGAATATATCTGTTGTATCTGTGACACCCGATTTGCCACGAAAATATTCCAACGAGCAGGTGACGATCTGATCCAATGAAGTGTTGTAGTGGAATCTGACCAGAAGTAAACCCGATGTGGTAATTCCAGTGCAGAATCGACCTGTTGATATAACTTCGATGCCAACAACGCTGCACACAACTCGAGTCGAGCGATCGTATGACGAGTCGCTATGGGAGCCACTTTGGATTTAGATGTTAACAATTTGACAGCGACCTGATGTGATGACTCGGTTCTCAAATAGCAACAGGCTCCATATGCCTTCTCTGAGGCGTCTGCGAATATATGAAGCTCATAATTAGTGGGTGCAGTGAGCGTTACGAACCGAGGTAGTTGAAGTTGACCTAACGCTCCGATTGTTTCGTAGAATTCCCTCCATTGATCTTGCATCTCGGATTCTAGAGGTTCATCCCAATCGAAATTCGTTCCTTCGGTGGATTTCGCTGTCCATAAATATTGCATGAATATTTTTGCTCGAGTCACCACTGGACCCACCAGGCCAAGCGGATCAAATATTTTTGCAATTTGTGATAGTACAATCCGTTTAGTGTACGCGTCCACATTTTCCGATGATTGTACCTTGAAGCTGAGCAGATCTGATTGTGGTTCCCAGATCAACCCAAGTGTTGTGACCGTTTGTCTATCCTGGAAATTGTGCCATGGATCGATGGCTCTATCCTCCAGAGGTATGGAGTTCAATACCTCAATTGAGTTTGATGCCCACTTTTTCATTGGCATACCAGCCGATGCTAGAATTTTGGATATATCTTCTCTCAAATGTATGGCTGCTGACACGTCTGTCGCTCCGGACAGCAAATCGTCGACGTAAAAATCCGTAGAAATTGCATCGGCCGCCGTTGGTGACACGTGCCTCATGTCCTGGGCCAATTTCTGTAATGTTTTTGTTGCTAAATATGGCGCAGAAGATGTGCCATATGTGACGGTTTGCAGCTGGTATGTGGATATTGGTTCAGCTTGATTTTCCCGCCACACGATCCTTTGAAGTGGTTGATCTACTTCCTGCACCCTTATCTGTCGGTACATTTTTTCAATGTCGCCGACCAACGCAATTGCATGTGTACGAAACTTCAGAAGTAGAGACAGTAAATCCTTTTGTATGACTGGACCCACCAAAAGGATGTCGTTCAAGGAATACCCCGAAGATGTTTTACACGATGCATCGAAGACCACTCTGGTTTTAGTCGTAGTGCTGGACTCCTTGAACACTGCATGATGTGGTAGAAAACAATGAGAAATGTTAATATCAGGATTGTCCAATTTCTGCATATGTCCTAGTCGTTCATACTCTCTCATGAACTCGTGGTAAGAACTCTTTACAATTGCGTCTGACTCGAGCCGTCGCTCTAGAGTCCTGAATCGCCGTAGCGCGATACTTTTTGATTCACCCAATTGTTTAGTTGAATCATTTGTTCTCGGCAGTCGCACTGCATACCTTCCCGATGGTTCTCTAATAACTGTGGCATTGTAATGCGCTTCACATTCTGTGTTTGGTTGGTATGATTGTTCCGGGACTGCATCGAGTTGCCAAAACCTTTGTAGCACATTTTCGAGACCGACTGTTGTCACATGACAAGCTAACGATTTGGTTGGAAGTGCCTCTCGCAGAGGTCCACACACGACCCAGCCAAACATCGTTTCCACTAGCAGCGGATCCCCAGCTTCTAGATGAATCCGTTTCCCGGTGAATAGTTGTTGATAATGTTCTGCTCCAATGATCATGTCGATCGGAGCCGGTTTGTAAAACGTTGGATCAGCCAATTCTACGTCGGGTAGCTTTAGACTGCTTGTACTGATGACACTTGATGGTAAATCAGATGTTGGTTTCTCCATTATGAAAAAGTTCTCTGTGCTGTAGAACGAATTCACCTTCGAATGAATAGTTGCGTGGGTCTCATATTTCACTCGATGCATGCTTTCTGCGATGCCTACTATCTGTGTATTTGTTTTTGACCAGCGAAGCTGGAGTTTTGCAGCCAACCTTTTCGACATAAAGTTGCACATTGATGCCGAATCTAATAGCGCACGAGCGTGATGGCGGTTTCCGTACCGATCCAGTACCCAGACGGTTACCGTTTCTAGTAACACCGTGCTGGCATACACTCGAGCCGATAGGCTGGCATTCGTTCCTGTTGGTTCAGGAATGGACTTGTTTTCGTGTACCAATGTATGATGCTTCTGGGAACACACCCGGCAAACGTGTTTCGATTTGCAGAATTTCACTTGGTGCCCAACACTTAAACAATTCCAACACAGTTTTTTTGTGTGACTACTTCCCGTCGTTTTTGCACGGGTAAAGCTGCCAGTTCGTCACATTGAAACGTTCGATGATGCTCGGCACACATCGCACATTGTTGTGGAGCACTGAACTTGCTGCTGGTGTAGGTAGCCTTTGTGTTGGTGGTCTTCGGCGTGTGCCTTGCACCGTCTTCCTTTGTTTGATGCGTTTGCTGCCTAACACTGCCTGTCGTTCGCTCCGCCGTTTTTCGTGGTATGCGCGTTACTGATATTGCGTCTTCCGTTACGTCTTCCATGAAATGAGCAAACGACGCGAGGCTACTGGTTCCGTCACGAATACGCCGTGCCCACTGCATACGATACTCGCAAGGTAACTTTTCTACGAGTTCGGTGATCAGCATTGGGTTTTTTAGATGTTCGACCATACCCGCCGACCGTACGTGTTCGCAGAGTGACTGCGCCACTTCTCCGAATTCGATTAGGCTCTCCAGGTCATCGGCTCGAGGGGATGGGGTTTTTCTAACGCGATCGATCAGAACGTCCAATAGCAATTCGGGACGTCCAAAGCGTCTCTGGAGAACATGAATGACACTTGGAACTGATGAGGGGAGTAGAAGACGGCCTCGAACTGCTTCTTTCGCTGCCCCTTTCAAGCACCTTTGCAGGCGAATCATATTTTCGCCATTTTGAAAACCACACGCGTTGGTGGAGAAGTTAAAACTGCTAATAAACGTTGGCCATTCTGCGGGATCACCGCTAAAATCCGGCAGATCCTTCGGCAATGACTGTCGAGCTGCTTTTTGCTCCTTGGTGAGCGTCCATGATGATGCTTCTACGCCGACGCTTGTGGGTAGAGCATTTTCTCGCATTTCAGCGATTTCCGGCCTTGGCTGTTCTAGCTCGGTTCTCATCCGTCGGATCTCCTTTGTAACATCACCTTCTCGGTGACTCTCGACATTGTGATGTGTGACCCAGCTGGCCCCACGGTCTGCTGCATGGCTCACGATGGAAACAATATCGTCTAGTTGTTCTTCCAGAACACGATATTTTTCCTGCACAAACTTCTCTTCTATTTCTGCTTCCTGCTTCAGCCGTTCTAGCTGCCTGTTTTTCTGCTCCTCCAACATCTCGATTTTTAGGGTAGCTCTGCGATCACGCACTGAAGATGTTGTAGATGCCATTGACGACCGTACTCGACGTTGTCTGGCATCCGGTTGCCGGATCACCGGTGTCAATCCGAATGCCGCCTGTTGCTCCGCACTCGCGGAACCCGAAGCCTTGGTTTCAGACATAATGGCACTGTCTGCACTGTTTCACTTTGTAAGCGTAGCTTATCCGGTTCGAAGGACCAAATGATCATGCGTTTCCCGTAGCATGAAAACCGGGAGTTCAACTTGAGG
>NW_026454954.1:0-5552 GCF_943734635.1 Anopheles cruzii | reverse complement strand
CCTCAAGTTGAACTCCCGGTTTTCATGCTACGGGAAACGCATGATCATTTGGTCCTTCGAACCGGATAAGCTACGCTTACAAAGTGAAACAGTGCAGACAGTGCCATTATGTCTGAAACCAAGGCTTCGGGTTCCGCGAGTGCGGAGCAACAGGCGGCATTCGGATTGACACCGGTGATCCGGCAACCGGATGCCAGACAACGTCGAGTACGGTCGTCAACGGCATCGACGACATCTTCAGTGCGTGATCGCAGAGCTAACCTAAAAATACAGATGCTGGAGGAGCAGAAAAACAGGCAGCTAGAACGGCTGAAGCAGGAAACAGAAATAGAAGAGAAGTTTGTGCAGGAAAAATATCGTGTTCTGGAAGAACAACTTGGAGAAGAAGACGATATTGTTTCCAGTGTGAGCCATGCAGCAGACCGCGTGGCCAGCTGGGTCACACATCACAATGTCGAGAGTCACCGAGAAGGTGATGTTACAAAGGAGATCCGACGGATGAGAACCGAGCTAGAACAGCCAAGGCCGGAAATCGCTGAAATGCGAGAAAATGCTCTACCCACAAGCGTCGGCGTAGAAGCATCATCATGGACGCTCACCAAGGAGCAAAAAGCAGCTCGACAGTCATTGCCGAAGGATCTGCCGGATTTTAGCGGTGATCCCGCAGAATGGCCAACGTTTATTAGCAGTTTTAACTTCTCCACCAACGCGTGTGGTTTTCAAAACGGCGAAAATATGATTCGCCTGCAAAGGTGCTTGAAAGGGGCAGCGAAAGAAGCAGTTCGAGGCCGTCTTCTACTCCCCTCATCAGTTCCAAGTGTCATTCATGTTCTCCAGAGACGCTTTGGACGTCCCGAATTGCTATTGGACGTTCTGATCGATCGCGTTAGAAAAACCCCATCCCCTCGAGCCGATGACCTGGAGAGCCTAATCGAATTCGGAGAAGTGGCGCAGTCACTCTGCGAACACGTACGGTCGGCGGGTATGGTCGAACATCTAAAAAACCCAATGCTGATCACCGAACTCGTAGAAAAGTTACCTTGCGAGTATCGTATGCAGTGGGCACGGCGTATTCGTGACGGTACCAGTAGCCTCGCGTCGTTTGCTCATTTCATGGAAGACGTAACGGATGACGCAATATCAGTAACGCGCATACCACGAAAAACGGCGGAGCGAACGACAGGCAGTGTTAGGCAGCAAACGCATCAAACAAAGGAAGACGGTGCAAGGCACACGCCGAAGACCACCAACACAAAGGCTACCTACACCAGCAGCAAGTTCAGTGCTCCACAACAGTGTGCGATGTGTGCCGAGCATCATCGAACGTTTCAATGTGACGAACTGGCAGCTTTACCCGTGCAAAAACGACGGGAATTAGTCACACAAAAAAAACTGTGTTGGAATTGTTTAAGTGTTGGGCACCAAGTGAAATTCTGCAAATCGAAACACGTTTGCCGGGTGTGTTCCCAGAAGCATCATACATTGGTACACGAAAACAAGTCCATTCCTGAACCAACAGGAACGAATGCCAGCCTATCGGCTCGAGTGTATGCCAGCACGGTGTTACTAGAAACGGTAACCGTCTGGGTACTGGATCGGTACGGAAACCGCCATCACGCTCGTGCGCTATTAGATTCGGCATCAATGTGCAACTTTATGTCGAAAGGGTTGGCTGCAAAACTCCAGCTTCGCTGGTCAAAAACAAATACACAGATAGTAGGCATCGCAGAAAGCATGCATCGGGTGAAATATGAGACCCACGCAACTATTCATTCGAAGGTGAATTCGTTCTACAGCACAGAGAACTTTTTCATAATGGAGAAACCAACATCTGATTTACCATCAAGTGTCATCAGTACAAGCAGTCTAAAGCTACCCGACGTAGAATTGGCTGATCCAACGTTTTACAAACCGGCTCCGATCGACATGATCATTGGAGCAGAACATTATCAACAACTATTCACCGGGAAACGGATTCATCTAGAAGCTGGGGATCCGCTGCTAGTGGAAACGATGTTTGGCTGGGTCGTGTGTGGACCTCTGCGAGAGGCACTTCCAACCAAATCGTTAGCTTGTCATGTGACAACAGTCGGTCTCGAAAATGTGCTACAAAGGTTTTGGCAACTCGATGCAGTCCCGGAACAATCATACCAACCCAACACAGAATGTGAAGCGCATTACAATGCCACAGTTATTAGAGAACCATCGGGAAGGTATGCAGTGCGACTGCCGAGAACAAATGATTCAACTAAACAATTGGGTGAATCAAAAGGTATCGCGCTACGGCGATTCAGGACTCTAGAGCGACGGCTCGAGTCAGACGCAATTGTAAAGAGTTCTTACCACGAGTTCATGAGAGAGTATGAACGACTAGGACATATGCAGAAATTGGACAATCCTGATATTAACATTTCTCATTGTTTTCTACCACATCATGCAGTGTTCAAGGAGTCCAGCACTACGACTAAAACCAGAGTGGTCTTCGATGCATCGTGTAAAACATCTTCGGGGTATTCCTTGAACGACATCCTTTTGGTGGGTCCAGTCATACAAAAGGATTTACTGTCTCTACTTCTGAAGTTTCGTACACATGCAATTGCGTTGGTCGGCGACATTGAAAAAATGTACCGACAGATAAGGGTGCAGGAAGTAGATCAACCACTTCAAAGGATCGTGTGGCGGGAAAATCAAGCTGAACCAATATCCACATACCAGCTGCAAACCGTCACATATGGCACATCTTCTGCGCCATATTTAGCAACAAAAACATTACAGAAATTGGCCCAGGACATGAGGCACGTGTCACCAACGGCGGCCGATGCAATTTCTATGGATTTTTACGTCGACGATTTGCTGTCCGGAGCGACAGACGTGTCAGCAGCCATACATTTGAGAGAAGATATATCCAAATTTCTAGCATCGGCTGGTATGCCAATGAAAAGGTGGGCATCAAACTCAATTGAGGTATTGAACTCCATACCTCTGGAGGATAGAGCCATCGATCCATGGCACAATTTCCAGGATAGACAAACGGTCACAACACTTGGGTTGATCTGGGAACCACAATCAGATCTGCTCAGCTTCAAGGTACAATCATCGGAAAATGTGGACGCGTACACTAAACGGATTGTACTATCACAGATTGCAAAAATATTTGATCCGCTTGGCCTGGTGGGTCCAGTGGTTACTCGAGCAAAAATATTCATGCAATATCTATGGACAGCGAAATCCACCGAAGGAACGAATTTCGATTGGGATGAACCTCTAGAATCCGAGATACAAGATCAATGGAGGGAATTCTATGAAACAATCGGAGCGTTAGGTCAACTTCAACTATCTCGGTTCGTAACGCTCCCTGCACCCACTAATTATGAGCTTCATATATTCGCAGACGCCTCAGAGAAGGCATATGGAGCCTGTTGCTATTTGAGAACCGAGTCATCACATCAGGTCGCTGTCAAATTGTTAACATCTAAATCCAAAGTGGCTCCCATAGCGACTCGTCATACGATCGCTCGACTCGAGTTGTGTGCAGCGCTGTTGGCATCGAAGTTATATCAACAGGTCGATTCTGCACTGGAATTACCACATCGGGTTTACTTCTGGTCAGATTCCACTACAACACTTCATTGGATCAGATCGTCACCTGCACGCTGGAATATCTTCGTGGCAAATCGGGTGTCACAAATACAACAGATATATTCATTCGAAGCCTGGAATTATGTGCCAGGAAAGGACAACCCTGCCGACGACATATCCAGAGGTCTAAGCTCAACCGAAATTCTGGTTAACGAGAGGTGGTGGTCCGGGCCTGCGTGGCTCAAGTTACCGAAGGAAGTCTGGCCCAACCAGAATATTGATGAGTCTCAGCCGCCAGAAGCGCTACAAGAGATAAAGAAGTCAGCACTGAGATGCATGAACGTGGTTCAATCGAATTTCGCAAATGGGTTATTTGTGCGATATTCATCATACTCCAAACTATGCCGACTGATGGCATATTGGTCAAGGTATGTCAACAAGTTGCACAAACGTTTCAACGAACGCAACAAAGCACTTCCCATCGCACGAGGAGAGATTGACCCTCTCACAACAAAGGAGCTCCACGCAGCTGAGCATGCACTATGCCGAATGGCTCAAAGGGAATCGTTTCGTGAAGAACACACCGATTTGCTCCTTGGAAAATACGTATCACGGTCAAGTCGTTTAAAATGGTTGAAACCACAGCTCGACGCTCAAGGATTGATCCGAGTAGGAGGTCGACTGATTCACGCCGATATCTCAGAAGATTCAAAACATCCGATCGTACTGTGTGCTAGGCATCCACTGACGAGGATGATAGTGGAGTACTACCATCGAAAGCTTCTACATGCAGGACCACAACTGATGTTGTCCACCATTCATTTGCAGTTTTGGATCTTATCGGGAAGAAACCTAGCCCGAAAGGTTTATCATCAATGCCATACTTGCTTTCGTCATCGACCGACTTTAATTCAACAAAGTATGGCAGATTTACCAGCATCACGTGTAACACCAAGCAGACCATTTGAAACCTGTGGTGTTGACTATTTTGGTCCGGTGTTCATCAAATCTGAAGTGCGAAATCGTACAGCTACAAAGGCCTATGTTGCCATTTTCATATGTTTTGTCACCCGAGCGGTACATATTGAACTCGTATCCGATCTTTCAACTGATGCCTTTTTAGCAGCTCTACATAGATTTACCGCGCGTAGAGGAAAACCAATCACCATTTACAGCGACAATGCAACATGCTTCAAGGGTGCAGCAAACCATCTGCACAAAATCTTCCGCATGCTACAAAAGGGTTCCGGCGAACGAGACAAGATTGTCAACTGGTGTACTGGCCAAAGGATCCATTGGCAGTTCATTCCTCCACGTGCACCCCAATTTGGTGGGTTATGGGAGGCCGCCGTGAAATCAGCAAAGCATCATTTCTTGAGGGAAGTCGGCAATTCCAATATCTCTCGCGAAGATATGTCTACATTACTCGCACAAATCGAAATGTGCTTAAACTCGCGTCCACTAGTGCACATGCCGACAGAAGCAGAAGACCTCGAAGTACTTACTCCGGGTCACTTTCTAATTGGAACAAATCTCCAAAGCGTTCCAGAAGTATCATTGCAGGAAGTCTCGGAGAACCGTTTGTCACATTGGGAACGTACTCAGCAACGTACACAGCGCATTTGGACCAGATGGCAAGCGGAATATCTGCAGCAGCTGCAAACTCGTGCCAGCAAGGGCTGCAATCCGCCAGTATCCATTGACGTCGGACGTGTGGTCCTGCTGAAGGAAGATAATGCCCCACCAGCGACTTGGGCATTGGGGAAAATCACCGCTACGCACCCCGGAAAGGATGGAGTCGTTCGAGTTGTCACCCTCAGGACAGCAAAGGCAGACAACGTTGTTCGTCCTGTCACCAAAATCGCGCTGCTACCCAGTCCATTATAATTATGTTGAACAAGCCATGCTAGTTCAAGGCGGCCAGTATGTTCGGTATATTGTATACTATCGCCGTTACAATTTGAATTTGACGT
>NW_026454953.1:0-5553 GCF_943734635.1 Anopheles cruzii | reverse complement strand
GACAAATTCTTCCGCCGCGCGGTGCTTTACTGCGCGCCCAGCTAGACGCGGGTGCGTGTGTGTCTAGGAGGTGCTGACCGCACTCTGACACGGCAGGCACGAAAAGCTTCCTTTTACGACGGACAGACAGCACACGCGCGCGCGCAACGCGCGGCTGCTCATAAATATTTCATTTATGCCCCCGTAAGCCCTCCAGGAACTGGGCACCAATTTATCCGCCCGCGAGCTCCCTAGGAAATCTTGTGCCGTGCGCCAAGAAAAGAAGGATGTATGAAAATCTCTCCCTTGACGTGGCCATAACTTGAACTTGAACTCTGCGCGGTTTCTCTCGACGCAAGACGAGCTCCTGGGCCAAGAACAATCAAATAAACTTTAATAGGATTGATTTCTGGCGGGCCACGGAGGCCACGGGAAAGCGCCACAGCGGAGAGACAGAGGAGAACCTCCGATCGAAACCAGGCCATCGGCAGAAGAATGTCTTTTTGCGTGCCAACCGTAGAGCTCGTCGTAGCTTGTCATAACTTGGAGCTCCTGCTCTTGGCCAGGAATTCGCCAAATGGCCAAAAGCGCTTCGGCGAGGCGAGTTTCGACACCATCGAACTCCGGTTCAATGCGGCCCATAAATGGAAGGGTGTTCCGTCCACCTTCTAGGTCCCATGATTTATGACTGGGACTCACTCTTGGGCTGAGGCTGAGAGTGACAAAAAAACGCGTACACAGAACGTCAAAAATCAAGTTTGTCAGATGGTTGAATGAAAATTCATAAACTTCGTCACCGGGTCCGCCCGGGTTCCCGGCCTTCTTTCTGCGCTGTGGCTCTCTCTAGAGCCGTAGCCGTCACTATCGTATCGTAAATTAAACATTATTTAATCAAGCAATTAAAATTGATCGAAAACTGAAACTTAGACCATCGGCGTTGACCACCACCAAATAGGGTGGGTCGTAGGTGTACCAATGGACCACCACATGATAAGAGGAGCGCATATGCGTGCGGACAACAGTTGGCCGCGCCAGAAAAGGTGGAACACCTTTTTTGGACCGAATCCCCTTGTTTGCTGCTCGGCCACCACTCCTTTTAGTGGAGCGGAGCTGGAGCTGCGACACGTCAGCGCTCGTCGATAAGGCCCCGGCTTGGGCCCGACTTGGCTTGGGCCCGTCTTGGCTTGGCGTAAAGGGTTCGGATTAATTGGATGTCTTAAATGGGGATTTATGACACCCTTACGGGTGGCTTGACGGATTTTTGACATTTTCGCACCTCCGTGAACCAGAGGCCCCAGTCGGGGCCCTTTCCGATCGTCGAGAGATTGTTGTCTTAATTATCGATCCGTTACGATCCGCGAAAGGCAACGCGGATTGATATCGCGGCCAGCCGATCAACCGTCGATCAGCGGTTCAAAGGCATTTTGATTGATTTGTTAGCTCGCTCCTTAAAATAGTCTCGCTAGCGTTTCTGGTTTCTGTAAACTCCCAAAAGAACGTTTACTTTAAGGACGTGCCGTTGGAGCAATGAAACAATCGCACTAAATGGTGTCAGGAAGCCGTAAACGTAGCGCTCATAGGGCCGAGGAGTTCCAGTTCCCCAAATTTTCACTTCATCTACTTAATTACACACGCAAAGTACGCGCGCATTAATACGCCCGAACTCTCCGGTTGTAGGTAAGTGAATTCATCATCATTTAGTCGGCCAATTATCGGGGAGTCGCGACCCTTATAATGAGGGTCATACGAGTCGGCTTCGAGAGTCCTCTCTCGAGCCACGCAACGCGACGTTACGACACACACGCGAACGCAATTAGCGTCGTGTTCACGTGGACACGCATCACGCATGTTGTTGTCACACATGTTTCGAGTTTAACATGAGTTCTCCGCTCCAATTTCTTTTTCTGGAGCCCGAACCCCCTGAATTTGCTTTCTGCCCGATGTCGGCCACCAGGACGATTTATTTCACTGTTTAGTGTGTTAGATAATGAGGCACGGGCCACTCTCTAGGCATGGTAATGGAAATTGAGGACGCTAGTCCAATAAGTCGCAATCGACGCCACGCAAACGCATCTTGCCCGTGGTGCGCACTGGATTCCGGTTCCGGTCCGGGTTGTCTCGATCGATTTTTCCCCGGGCCAAGATAAGAAAGGATAAATGGGCAATGGCAATGGCCAGCTCGTTCCTCGATGCCCATTGCTCCCATTTCGAGAGCGGCCTCTGATGCTGATAACGCAATTTCAAACTGTGCAATACGCACCGCACCAACCGGATGTGTGTCTGGCCTCTTTGTTGCACCGATCGGATGTGTTTCTGTATGGCACCGTTACTCGAACAGTGTGTGTGTGCGCACACAGAGTCGTGTTCCGTACGAAAACGGACATCGCCTCAAGTCAATTTCGGAAAATATGTAAATTCGATACTATTAAATTTTTGCCATTGCGATAAATTTGCCTACGGCCGCTGGCAGTGCGATGCGATGCCGTGGCGATGCGATGGCCGGTGTCCTAGCACCCTGCTGCGCCCCGCTACTAGACAGCTTGTCGGCCCGGCCCCGACCACAGCCATCGGAGAGGATCTGCCGGGGCGAATGGACGGATTGGCGAGAATTGGCGAGAACCACCGCACACGCCGGCAGCAGCAGTAGCAGGACGGGGACAGGCTTCGATGATGGATGACAGCTGTCCTGCGACTGCGTTTCGGGAGAAGTGTTCGGTGTGCGGTCCGTGCGCGCCTATCCGACTCTCCCATCTAACGACGGCCGCCTTCGGGCGCAGACAATATAATTCAGTACCGATCCAGTTTCTCCGCTAGGGAGAGGAAAATTTAAACTGTCACAGACCCACTTGGCTGGGAGTCGGGAAAAAAGCCGGAACGGCGTCACCCACGTGTCCCGGGTGTCGAATGTCGAAGCGTGTTTTGTAATAAAGATGCAAATGGACCTAGGAACTGAACAAAAAAGAGGAGGGAGGGAGGGCAAAAAAGTGGCCACCGGAACATCGGCCTAACACGTCATTCGATTGCGCGTGTAACAACTTGTGGCGGTCAGATTGACGATGATGAGTTTTTGCAGAACGCAAGATTAAGCACAAGATTCTATCCATTTCCCACCACCAATTGTTGACCTTTCCGATCGTAGTGTCCGAATGTCCCCCACCCGGCCAGTTCGCTCGCGTCTTTCATAATCACTTTAATATTACGTTTCTTTCGTTTTCCTGTTACTCTGACCGTCGTCGTCGTAATCGAGGCACCTTCGTGATCCCTTTTCTGAAGCTTTTTCGTTTTTTAATTTTCCTAATGCACGTACGACATCCTCCTCGACCGGGGTTCCGTTTACCGGTGCCACGCAATGACCAGCAGGAGCAGGAGCATCGTCACACATGTAAATGATGGGTCTAGAGCTTCGCCAGAGCATGTACGGCAGGTCCATCGGTTGCGCCACACCAGGTCGTCGTGGCGTGACAGGACCGAAAACCCGGCTTCTGGCCGTGCGTGCGTGTGTGTGTATGTGTTACATAATCGGTCCGAGTTATATGAATAATTTAATCGTAGCATTTAACTAACTCGCACGCTCCGGGCCACGGCTCCGGACATCGTGGACATGTCTAGCTCCCCTCTAGAACGTTAGTATATTTATGGACAGCATAAGAGACCTGGCCGGGGATTGCCTGCCAAACGACCGGACTCTCGGCTCGACTTTTTTGGCGTATTCGATTGACGGCTGGTTGGTTCATCAGAAAGTCAGTTCAATTGACCGTTCTCAAGATCCTACATTTTAATAACTTTTAAAGTAAGAAAAAATCCGCTGGCGACAAATATCTTGAATTTTGCGAAAGAAAAGCGATAAAGCAAACAACAGCCATTGATTTGAAACGCGTTCAGCGAGTCGTGACGAAATTTGCCTACAAACAAATGCAAGGGGATCCGCAACGGGGAAACGGAACCGCGAAAGATGGATGACCGGCCGGAAACGGATTTTGTTGGCGTGGGGTTGTGAGGCAAACAAAACAACCCACAGGAAAAAGCTAATTTTCTGCCGACCGACAGACACCGGCAGTGGCTAAAAAGATGGCTGACGTAGCGGCCAAAACAAATGGCATCAAAAATCCGTTCCGATCTCTCAGCGCAAACAGTCCTTTAAGGAGTTTTTTAAGGGTGCCCACAAAGCAATAGGCCGTGGCAACAGAAGGGGATTCTGTCGATGGCTTTATGACAGAAAGAAAGTGAAAAAAATGTACTTTCTTTCTGCGCGTCTCGGGATAAATCGCCGAGATTGGCCACGGCACCGGGCGAGATCCTATCGTGTTTGTTACGGCGCTGCACCACTCCGCCAAAAAGACACTGCGTATTTTGATATCCCTATAAAACGATAGTCGGATAGTGAGAAACGGACACACATCGCCAATTCCGGGCCGTTTTCTGCGTGTGTGCGTGTGGTCCGCTTTCCGACGTTGGTGTCCGTTTTGCGCTCCCCCTATTTTCAATCGCACTCGCTTGCGCCGTATCCTTTTCATCCGCGCCCCATTGGACGCGCGGCTCAGTGACTGGGGTTTCCCACCGTAACAAGGACACCAGCTTATCTGCGTGTCCGTGTCCGTGTGTGTGTAGAAGGGATAGTAAAACATGCGAAACAGCGCGTGAGGGTGTCAGATAAAAATGAAAGATGCATTGGCGGCCATCGACGGGTTCGACGGTAAAATGGCAAATCGGTCTCGGCCCCTCGGTGCCGCCGATGCAACCTGCTGCTGCTGCTGCTGCGCATCGTAACAATTACATTGGCTGGACCTGGCCAGTAATGGAGATAGGGAGCACGGACTGCAAAATGGTGGCCACCGGACGTACGGCGAGTTTGTTAACGAGCTGATAACACGTGACCGTGACGCCGGCGTGCTTTAAAGCGTTTCAATGGTGGGCAATGTTTTTTTTACAGTCTTTTCCGATCAGTTTGAAATATTCTTCCGGAACCCCGTTAAAAGCCGGAACGGATGGACTCCGATCTGCTGACCGATTGGTTCCCAAAAAAAGAGGCGTTTGCGATTACGTAGCCCTCAACTAATTTGTCCCCCATTTTTCACACTCACCGGGGCTGCCATTTCGGCCACGGTCGTCTTTTGCAGCGCGAACTGCAAACTGCACCACACGCATCCTGCGAAAGTGCAGCGCGAACTCGCTTCCCTCCCGAGGGGGGGCTGGGCCAGTGAACAAGATTAATGTCCATGCAACGGGTGCATTTTTTCGGGTTCTTTCAGCAAAAACGCCCAAACTCGTGCCCAGAGAATCGTTCCCGGGGCCTCGGATGTCCTGTGGCCTCGATTGCGCGCGCCTCCTTGGGGACCATTTTGTCAGTAAATCACGACTAATTAATTCCGGTTAGTTCCCTGGTAGCTCTGCTGTGCTGCGGGCCACCGTTCCCTGGCCGTGGCGGCATCGCATCCCGATTGTGTATGGTGATTCTATTTGGTCCGCCTGCGAGGATGCGAAGAGCTTTGGTTTTTTCCCTCTCTCTCTCTCTCTCTCGTTCTCTCGATCGCCTCCGCTTCCGGTCGATGACAAATCTAACGCACCAAATCTTCT
>NW_026454952.1:1670-5557 GCF_943734635.1 Anopheles cruzii | reverse complement strand
CGCATGTACCGGAGCGGCAAGTAACAGTTACGAAACACGAAACAGTAGCCAACAAATAAATTGTATTACCATGTAGCCCCTTAGCGACGGTTGTCAATCGTAAACAGGCATGTACTGAAATAAAGAACATTGGAACTGCAATGTCGTTATGACATTTACTAAACTATTGATGGCTTTATTCATAAGATGGGCTAAGGTTCTCGCGGGCGATGATGGGATGAGCGAGCGAACTCGACGTGGGGCATCTTCAAGCGGCAGGTGCTGACCACCCGTGAGAACAGGTACGGTATAGCCCGTCGGATCATTGAACGGTTTGCATTAGATGAAGCTGAGCAGCCAGATGGCGAAAATGATGGCCATCGTCACGCAGCCCCAACACGCCCTCCAGAACCGTGGTAATAGAAAATAGAAATCGAAGAGGTAAGTGGATTTCTGATTAGTTTATAGTTAAAATTTGAAAGAACATCATAAGTAAGAAGTTACATTATCCTCTGTTTGTAAACAAACGCTCGGTTTTACGCTTTACGTTTTACAGGGTCCGCTGAGGCACAAATCTTGCTGAGTCCGCTGAGGTTGTATCTGGAAAGAATCGACGCTATTTTCATCATAATCCACCATCATTGCGTGTGTACAATTGCGCTGAATAGGCAATAGAACTGAATGTATTTAATATCTTTCTAATCTTTTATCTAATATCTTTTATTAGAAAATGGCAACATAGGCCAATTTAAGATTACAATAGATAATAGAACAATTAAATTTCTTTTATTTTTACAAAAAGTAACAGAAAACAAACGATATTCTTAAAGCTAGAAAAAAACGCTGCTTTCCCGAGCGTCGCCCATTCACCGTTCGAAGTAGCTGCTCCTAATAAACGCCGTTGATGTTAGAATTCATCGGATTGCTGTTCGGTAATGGTTGGATGCGCCGACGTGGATTGCCGCTCGTGGTGATCTTTTCCGCTTCCAGGCGTCCGGAGAGAAAAACAGCAAGACGTTCCTGTTGCAGTTGAAATAAACGATAATAATAATTAGTGGCTGACAGAGGAAGGCATTGATTTGACGACAGCACAACTTAATTGGTAAGTAATGAATGAACCTATGGTGCCCAAAACATACCACTTTCAACAAAGCCCAATGGAAAATGTCGTGTCGATTAATGCTTCTGCTTGATGGCTTGCCATGCTGAGCGAAGGGAAAAAGATGTGGAATTTGTCAGTCATCACATTGATGGTTAAAACATAGAACTCGTGAAGGTGAAAGAAACAAACAGGGATTGAGAATTATCGGTTATTCGTACTAACCAATGCCAAGTTCGTTTGGTTCTGCAGATCATCGTATGTGAGTTGAATCCTGTTCACGAGGCCACTCGCCTCAGAGAGTGTCGCATTCTTGGCCTTTTCCAAATGCACCGTTTTCATGAGCCGTTCCGTGGCGAACAGAAAGTGATGAACGAGTTCGCGGGTTTGAGCACGAAGCGCCTTCGGAATGCGTGTCACGGCGTTGGCGGTGAAGTTAATCAGGTGCACCATGCGGCGGGCGGATTCGCGGGTCAGCAGTACCGCCAGCTGTTCGATGGTTTTGGGACGCTCCTGGTTTTCTGGTTCGTCCTTGCTGAGATAGTGCCACAGTTCGACCGCTTTCTGCATGGCCAGGCGAGGGTTCGTAGCGATCAGTTCAGCAGCGTAGGCTACTACGTGAACGGCTTCGGTGCTCTGTTTCTTCAGTGCGCTAAGTTCTTGGCGCGTGCGGAACGTGAGCCGTCGTTTCAGCTTCCGCGACAACTGTTGGCCACGGTGAAACGTTTGCACGACATGCATTTCATTCGAATCATCCTTCTGACTCGGTGTGCAGGCTGCTGATGAAATAAGGAATACAATTGGCTTATCATTAACACAACCAATCCTGGCTCATTTCAAACATCTTATGGTTGAAATGACCCCACGTGTGGCCCCACGGTGTCGCCAGTAGCAGCAACAGGCGACAATCACTCAAACTGCACTTAGAAGGCAAACCAAAGCTTCGCGAACAATACTTCACTAGGGAAAATAATAACACTGCGAGCAAACGCCGTTAGCCACCAACAAAAAAAAGAATTCATCATTTTCAAACGAACTGCCTGTCGGCGGCAGGAACGAAAATTTCTCTGGTATCCCAATGGCAGCTGTGGTTACGGCCCAATCATCAAATTGATTCGTGGGCAGTCGTATCAACGGGTCGGGTCACGCAGGTCGCCGCTGTGCCGGACGCCGGATGATAACGTGGCCGGGCGTGCCAACAGGCGAATCGAAGCGATAACCACGGCCGATGCATGTGACGATACGGTGCTGGTGTTGGTACTGTATGGTTTGAGGGTACTGTAGGTGTTTTTTCGGTGTTGGTGCTACTTACAATCTGGCTGATCCTGTGGCTCCGTCGGAAGGTACCGGTCCACGTACTTATCGCACACGACCAGTGCGCCATCGATTCGTCCTGCGGCATAGTTGGAGACGCGCGATTCCAGCACCGTGTGGCCAAGCTTTTTCATCGAGTTTGCCCGCGTGAGCATCGGCTTAACGAGATGATCGGACATATACTCTTTCGTGTTCCAAAACATCTGAGCGAAAAGGATTGGAAACGCAGCAAAGCGATGCATTTGTTCTGTTCGGCACGGTTTCAAACGTAAACTTACCATCTCCGGCGGCAGGTACATCGAGGGCACCTTCTGCTCAACCAGATCGAGACTTTTGCACATAATGCTATCGAGCCGATGAAGCGGCCCCTCGATGATTTTCGCGGCCGGCCGAAGAGAGTCTATCAAGGCGTATGTGAACGATTCGGCGGTTTCGAAGCCCCAAGTTAGCAGTCCGTTGCTAGTCTTTACTCGCGAGTATACGGTGCCGGCCGTTTTAATGCCCGTTTCCACTACCGGGATGCTGCTGAACCGCGACAGTGACTCCATCCGTGGAATGCCCGAGTGCTGGCGTTTCAGCTGCCGGTGCACTGGAACGATGAAATAGTTAGAGCACTGCGGAGAGCTTCGGAGAGCACAACCGTCACGCCGCTGGCCCGTGTTCAGACACTTTCAACTCTTCCCTGCTTCTGCCTACTAACCCATGGTTGCGGAGTGCGGTGATTTTGACAGATTAGATGTATTTAGATTCGTTAACAATTGCTCCCGAGTTTACACAAAAACCGAACGAAGGGTGTATTCGACTTCAGAGCGCACAGCGATCCAAACGTTCGTCGGTACCCTTATGTTCAACGGCTGATCCGACCAGTCGCCACCAACGCTCAACAACGACTGGCGATCCAGCGATCCAGCACGATCCTCCAACCATCAGGCCTACGGGGAGACATTCATTAAATTGATAAGCACATGCCAGTCAGTTGGTGCATTCGGCGACACTACCTTACCGGCACCGGCGACATGAATCAGTCTCGTACGTTGAGCGGCACGGGTTGAAAGTCCAAACGATATTCCCAGCGGGCCCCATGATCCTACCCGTCCGGTTAGATCCGTCGCCGGTAGCCACCAAGCATCGCAAGACGTCGTGAGCTGATAAGGACCGGCACTTTTTGTGATGGGAGTTACCGTTGACTGACTGATAGCGCGTAACTAATGGAAAATAAATACCGCAGGCAATGTTCGAAGGATGGCGGGAATTGAAGAGAGTGTCAGCATGAGCTGGATCCGTGGGATAATCAATCAACGTTTGCACTTTTCTGTGTGCTCCCAATCACACACCGAAAATCGCCAATTGTAACTGCGGAGTAACATTTGGGGCGGAGGTCAGCCACATGCCGGCGAGTTGTGTATTTTGATCATTGTATGATTTTTAGTATGAAAACACGATTAAAGTTGCCTTGTAGCACACCATCATTAGTCAGAGCACCCACACATTTGAT
>NW_026454952.1:0-1170 GCF_943734635.1 Anopheles cruzii | reverse complement strand
TTGCCTTGTAGCACACCATCATTAGTCAGAGCACCCACACATTTGATCTGTAGACCCAAGGCGTACTTTATGTATCATAAAGATTAGTAAAATATTGTAAAACACGGGAAAGTCCGTTGATTCTCTACTATTCGAACACTTGAATAAAATGGACAGCGGGACGGAAAACGCAAGACTTAAGCACGTGGCTAACAAAGGCAACGACTTGCGTCAGCTCCGATCCGATCTTGGGTCGACGGTCCGTTTGCACAGCACTCGCGTCTCAAAAATGATTTACACCTGGAAGGTGTTGGTGACTCTCGATACGATCCTGAACTTTGCCAAATAATAATAAATACAAATCATAAAATGGTGAAATCATGCTTATGCTTCATTTTCGAAAGATTCTACTAACGGCATAAACGTTGTATACAAGTTCATATGAATTACCGCAAGTTTACAAACTAATTCGCTGCTAGGATATTCTTTCTGCTCTTCGCTTAATGCTAGTGTTCCTTCTACTTTGTCGGAGGTGAAAGCGTTCATCCCCTCTGGTACGGGACATAGATGCTCGAAGGACAATATCGCTGGCGTTTTCAATGGTCGTCCTAAGATGACCCGTACAATCAATGCCGCGTTTCTCTGCTTTTTCAAATTTGATCACTTGATTACCCGTGGCCAGATACCACGAATTCTTATCGCTCTGCGAAATTTCCTCAGCTCTTAGCAAGAAGTTATTTCTTAAAATCACCCTACGACCATTGTTCGTAACAATAGGGCTGGTGAAGGAACGGGGAGGAAACGCCTGTCTTACCTTGTCTACTGTTTTCACGCGGTGATGGAGGTAAGTACTAGGCTGCTCATTTAGTTCTGAGCTTTTACAACAGAGGGCGCTGCTACGAGCCTGATTTTTTTTGTGATATTGGTACACTCTCCAAACGAACGTATGCGAAGTTTCATTTCAATCGGTCACTTACTTTTTTTTACAAGCCATTTAGTATCGACATGTCTTGGCATTGCAATCAAACCTTAGGAAATTTTAAATTATTTCCAGTACATTTTTTATTATACTTGAGAAGGCGTGTATTACACAAAAAAAGTTGCATTTAAGCCAAACACATGGATAGAAAACAAAAACGTTCTCAACAACAAAGAAGTCCTTAAACGTTTGTTAAAAAAAGGCTCACATTG
>NW_026454951.1:0-5558 GCF_943734635.1 Anopheles cruzii | reverse complement strand
AATAGTGATCCGGCAGAAGTAGCAGCACTGCAGCACTGCAAAAAAAAAACGAGGAGAAAGACCCCTTTCGGGATCTCGAATCCGGCGCTCGGTGGGCTTATCGCCCGGGCTTACCTTCCCTTACCTGATGTACGAGATTTTTCAATCAAGTGCCAGCGCTCCGGGAAGCCGACCGGAGGTCACGCGGAGTCGGCAGAAGACGGTCCAGATATCCGGGGCGTGTTGAGTTCCGTACTTCGGATTACCCGACAATCTGTGGCACGGCGCCGTGGTCCCTTCGCTGCTGAGTCAGCTGATTTCTTTTGCAGGAAGTTAATCAGGAAAAAGTGTCTGCTCATCCCAATAGGCACAGGGACGGGTCGAGCATACGAGCGATAGAGACCCGACTTTGAATGAAGGCTTTACAAAAGCGCATCTCCGGTGGTCATGCCAAAAGGCATCACCGCCACCGACCGTATGCATGAATGCGTAGGGGCTAAGCATTATGAAATATTATGAAAAAGCTCTCACATAAAATTGCGGGGTCCATTTGAAGTCCTACGCTAAATTACTCCGTACACCGCATTACGGCCCTGCCATGGTTATTTAATTGAATGCTGAAGTATCCTAATTCACTCGGTTTCGAGCAGCTCCGCGCTATGGGTTCAGCCGATTGACGTTTAATTAATTTTTGAATTATAATTATAAAGTCATCAAAAGCAGCTACGGCTGCCGATTGTGCACCTCCCGTGTACAAAAGGACTCGGTAGCAGCGTATTAATCAATGTTTCTGTCCCGAAAATTTGCAGCGGAAAAATTGAAGTACATCGGCACCGAAAACCGGGAAAAGTTAATTACAAATGACAAACCATCGTCCACGTGCCATTTCCGGTGACTAACTATCGGATGCCAAGCATCTACAGGAACCTATTGGTTTATCGAAAAACGGAAGCTTTCCAATTTCAGGCAGTCATCAATTTGGAGTAGAATATCAGATGATTTTATGGATTTTAATAGCCTTACAGGAAATGTACTACAACACTGGACAATAAATTTTGCAACCAAATCGATATTATGCTATGTACAGAGCTATCAATGGTGGCATATACGAAATTCAATTATTCTTTTGCCGTGGCATTGGTTCGTGCCTCGTAAAGAACTATATTATTAGTCCATTAGAGAGGACACAGAAAATATCCATAGAGATACGAAAGCGAACCGGCTGAAGCGGCTAGCAACATTAACATATGGTTACTTGATTACTTTCGGGTCATTGGTCAATGATTTGCTGCCATTTGTAAGCAAAACTGACGCCGTGAGTCGGAGGCAACTGAGAAAGCAAAGTTAGATTACTTGTTGATCTTGACGACGAGCGAGTAGCCCGTCAACGTCACTTGGCGACCATATGGCTCTTGCCGGCAGCTTTGATAAATGAAAGGATCAGCTGGATTGTCATGTTGCTGCTAATTATGTCCTGTGTTCTACGTGTCTCCATTATTTCGCCCATCGACGATGTGCCAATGTGGAGCAAAGCGCGCGCTTGTTGTGTATTACGGTATCGATCAGACATAATGACCAAACTTAAGAGGACCTAATGACCGTTGTAGTTGTGGATGATGGGCAGACAGAGAACGAAGGAAGGACACCGTTTTAGCACAGTGCGCGTATCGAATCGATGGGCAAGCTTTCATTATGGCTTCTACTGAGTGATACGCTGTGTTGAATCATCCTTTAAACCTTGAAATTTAAATTATTAACTAAACTTTAACCAAATTGCGTTAGTTGAAAAAATTCCAATAAACTCCAGTGCTTTACGTTATTGATCCGATTCGATTCCGCATTTTCCGCATGGGGGCCGTAGAGTATTTTCCAATTGCGCGCAAAAGCTCGCTCGAAGGATTTACTTCGTTTGGCAGAATCGTTTTCCGTGTTCAATTCAATTAATATATTTCTCTCCCGCCAGACCGAATGCACTCTCCTGGATTTAATGGCAATCGATTGTGGATTCGGTTTTGGTGTGGTCGGGTTTTGTCAAGAAACGGACATTGTGTTCCGCAAGTAATATTTTTATTAGTACGGAGTACACCGTGCAATAGAGTCCGCCGTTATCTGCCCATCCACCTGCGACCGGAAGGAGCGCCAGCAGAACACTCGGCAGTCGGCAGAGGGCTCGGTAAATAAGGGCCCGGTGTCCTACGGAACAATCGCACACGGCGATCGCGCTGTGTGCAGGGCAAACACACAAAACAGCGCACGGTACGGTCGTGAAGGCGATTTAACAAAAGTTCACCCTAAACCGGGCGCCGATAGCCGACGTTTCGGGCGAGGAGAATTCAATTTCGCTAATTGGAATTTCAAGATATCGTTCGAGATTGTCCTTATGGATCGGTGGCAGCAGAAAAATATGGAGCCACGCCGAACGGATATAAACTACTGCTGCAACCGAAAAAAACGCTGATAAGATTGCCGTGTAAAGGATTGCCGGATTGCAGTGCGGGAAGTCAAAAGGTTCCCTTTTGGGTGGTACACTTTTACCGACCACCGAAGATTAGTATTATATATTTATGACTTTTGGGAGCTTTAGTGTTTGAAAATAGGAAAATTACTTACTGAAGAAGGTTGCGGCTCTCGACCGAGAGGCACTCGGGATGCAATCGAATTCGAAAAGCTTATGCCGTGCCGAGTTTTGAATAACGACTTGGCTTAACTAGATTCTAGGCGGGATGACGATTTCGCAGAACATTACGTTCGAAATTGTTTTTCTTTCCCACTTCTTCGATGTAACAAACACACAGAGCAACGACTGTCCCTTAATGGATTTACTATTGAGCCGGCGGGTGTGTACCTTGGGGTACCCGAACGAAAAATTCACTCAATTTTTCATTTTTTTAATCGCAGAATTTCATCCTGTGAGACCACCCCTCTCACTATGGGAGCCTTGGTCTACAACAGCGGCTTTTGGTCCTTCACTAACCCAAGCCCTATGTAAATTCGGCCTGTGAGCTCCGTTGTAGCCCAAGCTGTAGACCAAGAAGAAAGAGAGCCCGTGAGCGATTTTCCCCTATATATTTCTATTTTTTCTTTCTCTCAATTCATTTCCCCTCATCAAGCTGTCAGTTGTGATCTGATGTAAACAAACAGTTGTGTTTATTGGAATACAAAATACAATTTTTCTACAATTATTCATCACTTTTGCACTTTTCGGCCATGGCCATTCACATCACTCTACGTCTATGTTAAGGTTTGCTTCGCCATGTATCCTGTATCGTCATTCCCTCGTTCGCTGCGTCTCTGGTATTCAATGGCAGGATGAAACTGGTCGGCTGCAAATGTAAACAAATGCGGTGCACTTTCATTATTTAGAACTAAATACTTATCGAGAAATGCTTCCCGATGCTTAAATTTACTTACCGAAATAAGCAACAGCTTAAAATTCACTATTTAACACTATTTTTACGTCGTCGATGCGTCTTCAATTCTTTAGCGTCGTATCTTATTCTACGCTTCGGCCTAACTGTTGAAAATTTTTCTAACAGTTTGAGTGGCGGACTGGACGCTATATTAGCGTGACAGAGAGAGAAAATACTGCTCGCTGTCGCGTTCTCTTTCTGGCCTTTGGTGAGAAAAGAATCGGCTCTCAAAAATTTCTTCTCAGTATGGAGAAACTGAGCGACTATTTTCCCAGTGAACAATTTTGAGTGCCCGAGCCCGAAATTTCACGTTCCAGCTGACGGTTCGTTCACGATCCTATACGATTTCTTTATGGGTCGCTTGCTGTGGTTCGCCAGTGGTTCGCGAAAGGGCCCAACTGAAGGAACGTGAAAAATGAACTCTCGAGCGTGCCCCTTGTCTCCTCCCTCTTTTCTATGTGTCCCCTCTTTCTTCGTATTCCCCCATTTTCTTTCTCTTCTTTCCCAACCCCAAATAAAATAGTTCGTGTATTTGGTCGGTTCCGAATCGGTATATTTTCTATCTCTTTTCTTTGGATCACTCTCACTCTCACTTTTCACTATCGGTATGATGCGGTGCGGATAATGCTTGATGACGACGCAGACACTTGTTGTTGCATGTTTTGTGTTGGAATCCCATCCATAGTTTAGTTGGACATCTGAAACGAGCAAAGTGAAAACTTTTGAACATTATTTGAACATTACTGAACACTGTCCAATAAACTTACCTTTATTATTTCTATCAGCATCATACATGATGGAACGAAAAGCACGCACTTCCACTTCACACGGGACACAAAATTGACTGGAAAATTCATCTCGGACTTAGAATTTTTTCTCGACCTCGCTGTCTCTTTTTTTCTATTCCTTTTCCTTTCCCGCATTCGTTCGTCTTCCACATGCTCGCGTTCGCTTCGCCTTTCCGCCCTTCCCTCTCCGGGTAAATGAAACCCACAAGCTCGCGTTCGTATTGCCTCTCGGCTCTGGCACCCTTCCTCTCCAGGTAATTCAAACCCACAAGCTCGCGCGAGGAACTCCCTCCTCTCGTGGTTTCTTCCGCTCTTTTCCGCTGCTGCCTACGAGCGGACCCTCACGAGCCCGCCTGCCCGTCTTTTCTCTTCCTCGTCGCAGGCAGAGGGGGTTCGGTTTCAGCCTTCCTCATCCCTTCCTCAGGCCGAGGGGTAGCTCGGGCACTCAAAATTGTTCACTGGGTTGTTCGGGTACCCGGATGGCCCGCATAAGACTATGCAATTCGGGGACGTCGCTTCCGACGTCGTAAATCTCCTGCTCATCGAATTGATTATAGATAAATTATACTGTCCCTGGTGCCGGGCTTACCAAGAAGAGGAAGAAAAACAAATACATTAATGTAATCGTGTGCGGTGGGTCATAAACGAAACTGTCTGGGGATTGGCTGTTATAGACCATCGAATTTACAGTACGATGTAATCAATCAACGAAATTGATGGATCACTTAAAGCGGAGTTTATGGCCAACAAAGGAACAAATCTGAGCACACACACGCACACACGTATGATCCTTCTCGGGAAACGTCTTGCAAAACAAACATAATTAACGTTTAAAAGTTTTATAAAAAATTCCATTGAAACTGTTTACAAACCCAATTTAATGAGTATTGGCTGTCGTGTTCATTCAATGTTCTACAATTTTACCATCCGATGCTCATTAGGCTTAAGAATAACCTGCTTCCCATCGAACCGTGTTGCAAATGATGCGCAGCGGAGTTTATGGAAGCCACAAAACAAAACATGACGAGAATTTCGAAACGGAAACATGGAAATTGTTGTCAAAGTTCTACTTGTCGATGTCAGACGTCTTCTGGCAGGTTTGACATAAAATATGGAACACGGTCCCTCCGGTAGCGAGGATAATTGGAGAACGCCCTCCGGGAACCGCACTCAATATCAATGTCAAAAAATGGTGGTATCGGAAAGGTTTTGCCCTGCCCTTCTCCTGCCGCAGCCGCCTCGGCCGTTTGATCGTGAAACCCATAATCGCGCCTGTAGCTCCGAAAATGTCCGGAAGGAAACCTTTGACATCAAACGCCCCCCCCCCCCCCAACAAAGGGTTCGTCAATAAAATATTAATTATCGAAGATGACTTACTCGC
>NW_026454950.1:0-5563 GCF_943734635.1 Anopheles cruzii | reverse complement strand
TTGTAATGTTCAAATACATCTTTAATCTCTTGATTTTTAGCTAAGTCAAATGGATACTTTCCCTTATTATTCATAATGTTAGACTTTGCATTATTGCTCAATAGAAACTGCACAACCTCTTTATAACCACCTTTAGCAGCCAAATGTAATGCTGTCTCTCCATAGTTGTTCTGGGCGTTTACAAATGCTTCATAATTTAGTAGTTCTCCTGCTGCATTATTATCACCACTTACTGGTTGGTATAATACAGTATCGTGGTTATTTCTTGTTAGAACATCAACCTTCTTTCTCTCTACTAGATACTTTACGGTTTCCAAGTGACCCCATAAAGCAGCATCGTGGAGAGGAGTCCTGTTTTCCATATTTTCACATTAAAATCAGCCTTCTTTTCGTCTACTAGATACTTTACGGTTTCCAAGTGACCATTCAAAGCAGCAGTGGAGAGGAGTACCTGCCATCATTTTCACTGACATTAAAATCAGCCTTCTTTTCGTCTACTAGATACTTTACGGTTTCCAAGTGACCATAAAGCAGCAACGTGGAGAGGAGTACTGCCTAATTATCCTGTACATTTAGCTTAGCCTTTTCGTCTACTAGATACTTTACGGTCCAAGTGACCATTCAAAGCAGCTAAGTGGAGAGGAGTACTGCCATATTTATCCTGACATTAAATCAGCCTTCTTTTCGTCTACTAGATACTTTACGGTTTCCAAGTGACCATTCAAAGCAGCTAAGTGGAGAGGAGTACTGCCTTTATATTTAGCCTGTACATTTAGCAGCCTTTTCGTCTACTAGATACTTTACGGTCCAAGTGACCATTCAAAGCAGCTAAGTGGAGAGGAGTACTGCCATATTTCCTGTAATTTAGCTTAGCCTTTTCGTCTACTAGATACTTTACTGTCCAAGTGACCATTCAAAGCAGCTATCGTGGAGAGGAGTCCTGCCCTTTTTCCTGCATTAAATCAGCCTTTTTACCTACTAGATACTTTATGGTGTCCAAGTGACCTTTCAAAGCAGCTAAGTAGAGAGGAGTATTTCCTACTACATCCTTTACATTTAAATGAGCCTTTTTGCCTACTAGATACTTTACGGTTTCCAAGTGACCATTCCAAGCAGCTTCGTGGAGAGTAGTTCTGCCATATTCATTTTTAGCATTAATGACATCACTTAGTTTATTTGAGCGATGTTTCTCTATGTTTGTTAATATAGCTTCAATTGCTTCTTTTTTACCACTTTTAGCAAGCAAATGTAGTGGAGTATGTTTATCTTCACCATAGATAGAATCATAAAAATTATCAATTAATTTATCATACTTACTTGCACGGACCCAAATAAACGTAATATGATTTTCATCTTCGTGAACTAAATTAGCACTTGTTGCTAGTTCTAAAGCTTTTTCTAAAACTTCTTCTTCTTTTCCTTCAAATTTCAATTGCAATCTTGTTACTTCTTGTACTAATCTATGAACACTTGATATTCCCCTCTCTACATTGATCATTGAATAATTTTCAAGTAGGTTAACGGCGTCCCATAACTTTTCTTCGTCTCCTTCTAAACTCGAAAACAATCTTCCTATAGGAATTTTATTAGGATTAAGATAAGCAATAATATGCATTATTTCTATTGCTTTTTTACCAGTCTCTCCTGTTTGCTCTATGTTTTTAAGTGTTACTTGCCAGGTTGTGTACACTGTTTTAGTATAACGGTCATTTCCAGGGTCCCGTTCAAATTTAAGTAACTCTGTTTTTTTTGCCTCTTTCTCATATTCTTCTAAATAGTCGTTAATCTCAAATCTTTTAACTCCTCTCTCATTTGACTTTCTCCTTCGCTCATTTATATATTCTGTTGCTTGCCGTAGAGCTAGTGGAAACCTTTGTAGTTTTTCTGCTAATATCCCAATTGCTTTATCTTGCAAACCATCGTTTATGCCTAATGCTTTCTTTATGAATGCTGTAGCTTCCTCTGGAGTAAAATCATCCAATTTTACTACCTCTATGTTTCCCTCTTCACCTGCATCCCAATTTTTATTGCGAGAAGTAATTAGTATATAAGGTTTATTACCAGAAGATGGAGATAGTGATAAAAGTTGTTTTATATCCTCATATTTTTCAACGTTATCAAAAATAAACAGACTTTTCGAATCCTTAAAATGTTTATATACGTCTTCAATGATAGATTTAATATCTCTTTCTTGCATTTGTTGGTTTGTTTGTTGCTGCTCACTCTGTGGTTCATCATATCGGTTTCTATCCGTAGATAAAACCTCTTTTTCCTCCCGAACAGGGATTTTTAATTTTTTAGCTAAATCTTGAAACGATTTCTTTAGACTTTCTTCTGTTTCAGCGTTTATCCATATAAGATTGTTATCATAAGCTTTAATGTGCTCAAAGGCGTACTTTCTAGCCAATTCACTTTTACCTATTCCTCCTAAACCACTAATACAGGCTGTTTGCGATATTACTACTTGCCCACTTTCCCTTTGTAATGCATCATGCAAAGTTTCTAACTCTCCATCTCTTCCAGTAAATGATTTCACGGGTTCGATAATTTCAAACCTAACTGGGTCTTTGGTTTCTGTCACTCTCTGTTCTGTCTGTCTGTCACTAGGTTTTTGAATAACTGTTTTTAGACTATCTAGACGTTCGTGAAAATCTTTTTGTTTCATGTTTCCAAGTTTATCTTCACCATTAATATATTCTAATAAGCTTTCTAACATAGGCTCTCCTAATTTTAAAATATATCTATATTCTTCTGATGGTTTCTCCGTACATTTTATGTAATTTTTCGTATCATCCCATTTAAAAGGAAGACGATAACCATATTTTTTCGGATCAACTTTTTTTTTTTTTGTGTAGTAAATGTAATCACCGTTGTCTTCAATTGTTACTAAACCTACTTTCTCATACAAATCCGCAGTTTTCCATTTTTCTTCTTCATATTTTACCGTATGCCCAGGCCTAAATATAAGGTTTTTCCTTTTTGACTTACCTAAAATGACACCTTCAGTTATAAAACGAATTATTTTTTCTATATATTCTATATTTTTCTCGGGGCCATCTGCTTTATTCCGGATAATTTCCTTAGGATTTTGGTGCGCATAGTCATCTATAAAATCTACTGCTCTGTGTACAGCATCTATTGCTAATTTTTCCATTGCTTTTTCCCAAGTTCCATCAGCACCAGTAACTTTAATAAATTGACTTTCAAAACTACGAAAAATTTCACTACCAGCTTTAATCAAAGTACTCCTAATAGCATCATATTCTATCTCTATCATTCTAAATACCACGATAGTCCTCTTAGATTTTTCTCTATGACTACGACCAATGGTTTTTTCAGCAAATACTTCAAAGCCTTTTTGTGCTACTTTTGATCCAGGAAACCATTTTGTAGCTGCTGAAATTGCTCCATCTGCTGTTGAACCAGCTACATCTGCTACTATTCCTGCTTTTTTTCCTTTTTTTGGTGTTCCTCCTACAGCCCCCTCTGCACTGAACTCTTCTAACTTTTTTTCAAATTCTCCAACAAAAAAAAGCAAAAATTTTTTTAGCAGTTTGTTTACAATCTCACTGTTTTTATGATTAGAAGATCCAGGTTGCTCAACATCAGATCTTTTAAGCCTTTTATGTTTCTTTTCTTGATTCAATAAAAGCTCTTGATCGGAAAATGCATCTTCCGTAAAGCGCTTTAAACATTTACTGTCTCCAGTTTGTTGCCAGCTTTCAGTTATTTGCTTTTCTTTTCCTACTTGTTCAGTCATTTCGGAACTAATAACTCCTTCTTTTTTCAAGTAATCTACTGGCATAATGCTTCTTATATTTGTTGTTAATATTAAAAATACTATACTAAGCTTGATTTCAGAAATCATCTTGTAATCGTAAAAATTAGCAGTGCAAAATGTTTATACGTATTCAAGCATCTACTTACTACTTTACTTTTTAGATTATTGTTTTGTAACCAATTTTACTAAAATAATGATCCTAACTATGATCCTTTATGTAAATAAGTATTACTAAAAACACCTTTAATAGACAGTTTCAACCATTTTACATAACAATTGTGAGAGCAAGTTTTTTTAGTATGTTAACCTTCACTGTTTTATGAACTCAGCTATGCCAAATCTAGTATAGCCACTAAACCCTAAACCTCAGAAAGGTGGGGTGTTAACGTTGCAAAACTGGTACCTTGTCACGGGGTGCCGTGACCCGCCAACGTTGCCTTACTCACCGGTATCACTTGTTGCTGGGGGGGACGTGAACGCTTCCGTTCGGAGCAGAAAACACTAACACGATGTTATTGGTTTGAACTTCGCCTTCAGACTGATTGATTTCTGAGGCGGTTCGTGCTTTATTTATACTCGTGTGGCACACTTGTGCACCAATGTACACACAAATAATTAAGCTGCTTTGTTTTTCACCAATTTCAGGCGTCGAGGCATAATTTTGTTTTATTCATTCCTCTCTTGGGGTCTTCACAATCCACTCTTATCTTCTTGCCTCTTCGCAATCCACTCTTATCTTCTTGCCTCTTCGCAATCCACTGCTCACTTCTTCTCTTCATGCGGTATGGCTGCGCCTTTGCCCCACGCGGTTTTGGCACTCAGGCATGAGACCGGATGGCGAGTAAATTGTAAAACCACGGACAAATGCGAAATAAAGCAGAATTGAATTCAGATCTGGAACTTGAAGACTCTTCAAGTTCATTTCAGTCCTAGCAGGTGCTGGCCTTTCGGCTCACCTTACCCTGGATACTGACTAGAAAGAACTTCCTTCCCCTCTGACTAAACGTTCAGGGGACGAACATTATATGGCGACCGTGTCTTGTTAAAGACCGTTAATTGAACATTATACTCGTTTCTCTACGTTCTCGGGTAATGGTTTGCCCGTCTGCTTTGGTGACCATTTCTGCTAGTTGGTCCGTACTGTCCTCTTTTACATGTTATGACTTAACAAAAGTTTGTGCCTAATACTGACTGATAACATATCAGGCTTGGGCTTGGGTTTTCCTGTTTAAGTTCTAGATTCTAGATGGTGCCCTGGCTTGGTTATTGCGGTGTGGTGATTGTGAATTGGGAAAAACCCATGACCCAAACACTCGGGTCCTACTGTGTTTTATGTTTATATTCGTTATGCCTTTTTTGCTTACAGTTTGGGTTTTTTCTGCCCTCTTTCTCGATGATTGGCCCGGGTTAATTTTGGGTTGATACCGACTGTAAGCAGCGTCAGCGTCAGCGTTATCACGTAGAGTCAGCGTCGTTTCGTAATCACGTAGCGTCAGCGTCGTTTAGTTGGCGTCTTGGTTGTTCGGCCGATGAAGATGAAAAGGGACAGATCGGTATCAGTGCCGATCGCACGAGCCCGATAATGGATGAGTCCCGAGTCACCCACGCAGGGCACTCGACACTCACCAGGGCTTTGCACTGGCAGCATCCGGTCATCGCGTGTCCGCAGTGACACTTGGCTTGTCGGCTGACCGTTAGCACCGCGACTGACACGCGTTATCAGTCGCGGTGGGCCCCCCCGTAGCAGATTTAGCATACGCTTGTGCTAAACCACCATTTGTT
>NW_026454949.1:0-5569 GCF_943734635.1 Anopheles cruzii | reverse complement strand
TGAACACCCCTAAACCGGCGTCAGCCGGCTTCAGCGGTCGTTCGGAGTCGGTGACGTCAGTGCAGCAGGCGAGTGGGTTGTGACGCCCCGGTCACCACGCTACTGACCGCCGGCCGGGGGCCTGATGATTTAATCGGCAGTTTAACGCCCGGTTCTTGGTTTGTTCAACGCGCGACCGGCGACCATTATTCAAAACAACTCAAGCCAAAGCGCGCGCCGATACACTTCCATCAATGCGTCCCGTCCGGTAACCCGTTTGGACGCGAGCGAACGCAATCGGTTAATTAATTGATTTAGGACCAGGCCGTCGTGGTTTCAGTGTGTCCCCGCTTACGAACTGGTTCCGAGCGTGGTCCAGGTGGTCGAGCGGCTCGATGGTTGCAACCCACGCGACGTAACTCTCGTAGAATTAATCGGAGAAGGTCAGAAACCTTCGATCCTTCGTTCTCAGTTGAGCACCGGGAATATATCGCCCCGTACAATGGAACGTCCCATTTTGAATGATAGGTGTCCTGTAAGCAGAGCAGGAAAAACAGCTTAATTGGATCCGAAGCCGAAGAAGCTTTGTCTGAGTGCGTGATACACGGCGCATAAAAAAAGACTGTAACTGAATAACCAACGGATGGTATCGCGTTTTAACTGCAGCTAGGTGGCCTTGCAACACGAATGGTCGCGCTACCATTCGCGCTCTTATCGCGGACCGGTCTTCGGAAGACAGCAAGACCCGTAGACCAGCAGACACACGTGGAGTCAAGCCGTGCGGTTGCAGGGTTTTGATAGCCACCGGAGCGTTGCATTCGAATTCGACCCGACCAGAAACAGGAGACCAAACCGCCGAGCCACGGGCTGTACGTGAAGAAAACAAAAACGGTTCCATAGGATTATCTCCCCCGTAGGGTTGCCAATTGCAAAATTGATTGTAGACCCAAAAGTTGCGACCACGAAGACACGGTTACGTAACAGTAAATTAACTCAACAGAAAGATTTAATTCCAGGTACATGAAATGAGTTAAATTAAAGGAAACATTAGCATCCACCAGTATTCGGCCATCGACAAACCTGAAACCAGATTGGAGAAATAAATAAACAAACTTGAATATCGCGTAGTCAAATGTCGAAATAATGTCAAAGTACGTACGTTCTCGCTCAGTTCGGTTCGAAACTGTTCCGTCTACCGGTCCACGAAAAAATTCGAACCGGGCCGCCGCAGGTGTTCCGCGCTCTCGGGAAGAGAACGTCAAACGGTTTTTTATCGCCGTTGGACAGCGCGCGTGGTCTCCAGTTCCTCCCAAAAAGCCACCTGAAGCCACACGCCATAAAAACCCTACGGTCAACCATAGCCATAGATTCCCGAGCTGGGAGGGGCACAGGCCTGCAGCTAATCGTAACTTCGAAACCGCAATCCGTGGGTACGTGCTCCGTACGGTGTTCTGGCGACTCCGCGGCGGCGGCGGCGGCGGCACCACAGACAATCTGCCCCGTGGAAGGCTTCCCGTTTTTATGATTTTTTTTTTTGGTAGGCCAGACCCCAGGCCAAGAGACACGCGACACTCGCGGGTTCTGTCGAACCATCGGCCACGACGACGACGACGAACCGAAATGATGATGGTGACAAAGAAAAACGGTTTCAAATTACGCCACCCCGAGCGCCTCTTCGCAGTTTCCAATCGCAGTGTGGTCGGTTCCGCACGTTCCGTAAGCTTCCGCCCGGTGCAGCGCGAATTTGCATAAAGTGACCCCACCGAACACACGGAGGGAGGTCAGGGCTTAAGGAGCGAATCGATTCGGTGGAAGAGTTTTAACCAGAGAGTTGCATAACTGGTCACCGGGAACAAGTGTTTATTGAAAAGTTTACAGATTAGAATTTAACGTAAAAAAGAACTATAAAAATAAATCATCTAAATTGTTGGTACAAGGGCCAGAAAAGGGCAAATGTAACATTCACCACAAGCCAACGCAACACAAATGCTGTTGGCCGACTGCAAAAATCAAGATAAGTGCCCCATTCACTGTCCGGTTTCCTGTGTTGTGCGGCACTCGCGAAAGTGTCCGCACACGTGACCTTCGCCGATACACATCGCGCGCCCGGAAGCGAAAATTCCCCGCCATACGCAACGCATGCCACGCGGTGTGCCGCGGTGAAGGGAACACAGCGGCAGGTACATTACGCGGCTATTTTGCAGCCGATCGCGATGCGCGATCGATTGTGTCCGTTTTTACCTTGAAAACGCACAGAAAGACGACGCGGACGACGACGGGGCCGCTGGGACGGCAAAAGAAGATCACAATCCGGTCACGATGATGAGCCCCGGGAACCGCGTCGAGCGATCATTAAAAGCGCATTCCGCAACAACGTCGTTCAATCGGCCGCAAATAAAGCGAATGGCGAGGCGATCGTTTGCGAGGTCTTAGACAAATTTGCAATGCATCTTCGCTTCGTGTTTCGGAGAAGTGCATCTGCTTTGTGGCAGGTTTGCACATTGTGGCAAACAACACGGTGACGGCGACTACAAGGTCCGCAAGGCAAACAAAGCGAGGAGTCAAATATCAGCAGCTATCAGCAGTCGGTGCGTCTTTGTCCGACGTCGCCACCGATAAGGCATCGATGATTCAGGAAATAGCCTCTTCAAGTTTGGAGCATTTCGTTTCATTGTGGCAATATTATATTACATTATGACTCAGTTGTGCCCGGTCGGGTTCTTGAGTGGTAATAAACTCATTTTTAAACGCACTTAGGCCAACTTGTTGTTGAAAGTCATCGCCATTTGGTTTGTTTGTTGAAAGAGCGACGAAAAACGCAAACGTGCCCCGGTGGCCGTACACGAATCTCCAAAACAAAACCATAACTAACGGGTATTCCCCGCAGGGGTCCGGGCCACTTGGAGTCGGTTGCGCACTTACGTCATTCGGGCGCGCGTGAAGACGAGCACGCGAAGTGCACAACGCGATCGCGTAGACTTCTTGCAAATGCAGACCGAAAGTGGCCGCATCGTGTGTAGAATTTCGAAGATCACCGCTAGGATGGGCTCGAACACAATCGTCGTTTCTTATCTGACCTCTTAGGTCGCATCTCGTCTCGATGACGGTGGCAAACGAATTCATAAACATTATCGTTCGCGATCGCCCGTTCTGGCTTCGCGCGGCGATCACAATAACCGTACTGCGGCCTCCGATCGCTTCTTCCGCGGCGGCAACATGATCGTGATTGCCGATGACGTCGAACGTCGCAGCCTCCCCATTTGTCCTTCCGCGTTTCAGTGCAACAAGTGTGCCACGAGCGAGCGGAACTGATAAGACACGGTTGCCCGTCGCTTTCGCGGACCCCGCGGAGTGACGTGTCCGGTTGGCCAACGAAGGGAGCAGCTTGGCTTGGCTGCAGCAGCAGCAGCAGCTGGTTCCGAAGTACGAACCGCTTCCAGACACTCTGCCACTGGGCGGTGTGTGTTGGCACTCGAAAAGTGAAAGTAAATTACCATTTCCTTTTACCTAAACCTTCGCTTCTTCTTCCTCGCCAAAGTGCCTTCCGGGACGGGAACCTGGCGCCATTACGATTGCTCTCCTGGGTCTTACCTTTTTCCTGCTTCCAGCGTGGGCTGGCCGTCGTTTTCTTGGGAGCGAGCACAGCAAGCGATTACGCGTCACGGGACACGTTCATTTCACACACACTCTATCTACGTGCCGTGGTCAGCTCTGGAGCACAATTTCGGATCGGTAAAAGCCACAAATTCGACGGAATATTCCTCGTGAAGTTCACACGCGGCTTGCTGGCCTCGCAAACCGCACGGGCCGAGATTCACAACAAAACAGGCGGCAGCAACATGACAGTTCGTAGTCATAAAAAAAACAACAACTCGTCTCATCGGCTCACGATTCGCCTTTTCGCTTGCACTGCGAGTGTCGTCTCGCTCGCACCACCGTCGGTGCCGCCGATCAGCTGTCAGACCTGTTTTTCGACGCCTGCGCCGCTTGTCCACGCGAGTTAGTACCAGGCGCGGCCGCATCATAACAACGGCGCTGCCGGCACACACGAAGTGCCCAGTGGTTGGTGCCGAGCCGGAGAAAAAGCGGCCATAAACCAACTTAAAAAAGTGAGAATTTTTGGAATGGAATGAACTCTCTTTAATTGGGTGAACTCTCGAATTGGGTGAATTCTCTCTGGAATGAACTCTCTTGAATTGGGTGAATCGATGAAAATGAACCGATGAAGTGACGTTTCGCATTTCGCACACACACACACACAAAAATACGTCGGGTCTTCTGTCAAACCGGTCTTTCTGTTGCCTTTTGCCTCTTCCCTCCCTAAAAGTTAAGTTCCGCTTCCCTAAAAAGATAAGTTAACTATGAGCGATTCGATTTTTTAACCGTCCTCGTTGGGTAGATTCCGAGAATTCATCTGTAAATGTTGGAAGAGTGATAAAAATATCTCTTTAAAAACAACTTCACTAGCTACTACAACGTGATCGTCAGCACAGTTCTGCAACGTTTATGTACTTCTTTGGTAATGCAGCAACACAGTTTAACAGAGAGAACAATTTAGAGGACTCTTTTATTCGGGAAATACATAGTAGTAACGGTAAAATTAGTTCTATTTCATTTGGCAACGAAAACCCCATAAACCGTTTTCTACGTTTTCTTGGGCTTGGAACGCGATCCTCAACCGTTCGCCATTGGTCCCGAGAGGGGGCTATACAATGCTTCTCACATTTCATAATATAATGTAAACATGAGAATGTACAAGATATTCTTCTTCCAGAAACTTGATCCGATTAGTATCGCTTCTTTCTGGGAAGCATATGTCCAGCGGCACTTTGAAGGTATCCCAATTTAAAATGCGTATTACTTGCTCCTTGCTCCACTACTTGCAATTCAGTTCCAGCCGCTTTAAGAGTAACCTAATCAGCATGTACGGTGGGCGAAGGACAACGAAAAGGACAGTTTGGTGATGATGCAAAAGTTCGTGAAACAAATATAACTCTTGATGATATTATTTCCACCCACGTCAAACCCGTTCGGACCCAAAAACGCCTTCGCCTTCGCCGGGACCTGGCACCGTTCCCTGGGTTGCGCAAATTGTGCGTCATGCTTGCGAAATTTATAATACATCCTCCGTCGCATGTAAGCCCACTTCCTAGCAAATGAGTGCAAAAAGGTTCTTCAAGGAATGCCACACATTTCGAGTGGCAAACGAAAAAGAAAGCGAAAACGTAAATTAGTTTCGCAAAAGTTTTCGAATAAAATCCTTCGAATCCGTCGGCAGCATCCAAATTTTGCGGCACAACTCCAAATACCGATGATTACTTTCGCGCCTCTCTCACCGGGTCCCGGCCCCAACCGGGTGGCTCAATTTTTACAAACAGGAATGGTTCACCATCACCCATTCACCGGCGGTTGTTTGAAATCTCGACGACGGAAAACTTTTAATCGCGTGTCATTACTCATCTGCCTAATTTCGGGCGAACGCGCGAAGATAATAAAAAGCCAGAGTGGGTTTTTCATCGCTACCGTGGGGACCCTACGGTGTGTGTGTGTGTGTGCGGGCCACGTGTCACACTCAGGAAAAGCAATCCTT
>NW_026454948.1:0-5572 GCF_943734635.1 Anopheles cruzii | reverse complement strand
CTTCTTCTTCTTTCGTCCCGGTGCGTTATCTTTTCGCTCCCTTTTCAGGGATTTCTTCCCAAAAAAAAGAGGCTGTCGCTGCGAGAAGAAGGAGCTCACTCGCGCGCGGTTGCTGTTGGACTTTTGGTGTTTCTCTTCCACCGCGCGCTTTCGCCGTTGTTTGCCTCGTTCGAGTGTGTGCGTGTGTGCGGTAATAGAAAATATCCTTTTTCTTTGTCAGCTTAGAGGGAAGCGCGTTTTGATGGCGATTCTTTTCTCCAAACTGCATCTGCTTGCGATCGAATCCGCCACACAGCACCTTTACCCGTTTCGGGCGTCCTTGGCCACAGATACGCCGAAACGCGCCGAAATCAACAACGTTGCGGTGGGGAATCGGAGGGAGAAAGAAGAAAAAAACTGGAAGGAAGCTTCTTCACAGGCACGCACCCGTAGTAGTGGTGGTTTGGTTTCCTTGGTTACACCACATCCTTGCCGCACACAACGGTTCGCGCCGTATAGGGATACGGGGTGATTACACTCCCTTATTGGCACCGCACACACTGCCGGGTGTTTTCGCGTGTTTTACCTGTTCCGATGTGACTGAAATATTCAGCACTCGCTAGGTATAAAACTAATAAAGAAAAGAATCTGTGATGCTACGCGGGGCACGGATGGAACGCACATTACACGCAAATGAAGCGACCACCGGAACACAATTCAATAAAACTGAGCAGATAATAGATAATATATCGCAAGCACCACGCACGCGTCCTTCCCCGACGAAAGACAACAATTTTTTAACGAAAAAATCTCCTTCAGTGATTCAATGATTTTCCAATACGACTACGACATCCTGTATTTTTTTTACGATTTCAGATGTTGTGTCTGTTTTTTGACGTTTTTGACATTGATTGTCTTGATGGCCTAGTACGACCACGTTTAAACTCAGAAACCCTCCTCTTAACCTCCTAATTAAAGGTGAAGACTCCTTATACACTTTCAACATTCGTTCATAATTTTCCTTTGCTTGTAAACCTTTCAAGAATTAAAATTAAATCACTCCACGATACTTGACTTTTTCCATTGTAAAAATACTGTATGTCGATACTAAATGGCTTGTAAAATACAAATTAAGTTTCCGAATGAAATGAAACTTCCTATACGTTCATATGAAGAGTGTACCAATATAACAAAAAAAATTAGACCCGTAGGAGCGCTCGACCATACGAACTTATTGAACAGCCCAGTATGTTCAAACAGCACTCTGAGGATATGACGCCGCGAAGTGCGTGCTCCTTGCTCCGTTCATCGTAGTGTGCGTGAATAGAGCGCGAGAGAGAGAGAGAGCGTGATCGACGCTCACAAATTATGCTACCGCCTAGCAACCGTTATGTGCTAGAGCGAGAAAGTAGCGCTGAACGCGAGCGAGAGCGAAACTAGTGACGCCGCGCTGGGAAGCGTGGTTTTGGGAAGAGCGAAGCAAATCTTTTATGCTATCGTTGAAAAGCACTGCCAAACAGGATTTCCCGTCAACGTTCTAACGAGAGAACGAGAGTAAAGCAAACGCTCGATCGCGTTCCAGGGTTGTAGCCCGAATTCTAAAGACTGTTAACCACGCTGCACTTTGTTCCAGAAATACTAGGCGCGTTAGTCATCGATCAGTCTCCCAAATAAAATCTCCAAACTGCTGTACCTTGCTGACGTTCGACTGCTTCTACACCACGAGAGCGTTGTGTTATTGAATCAATTCGTTTCCAATTACAATCTTGCCCTTTTGGGCGCTGAAAATGTACCGAATGGGTCGGAGATTCCTTGAGTTCATCCGTTGTGCCGCGAACGGAGTGAAAAGTTCAATTCATATCGCACGTCTACGGCTAAATACCATAACTGATACCATCCGGCGTTCGTTCCCGACCGCCTAGCCCGATTTAGGAACGGGCGTTCCGGTTTTCGGTTCAAACGCTTTCGAGCCTTTCCTTTACCGCACGCTCGGTCGGTCGTTCGGTTTAATTGTCCGATTAAATAGAAGAAAAATACAAGGACTAAACCGTATGCCTCTGATGTATGTAAAAGGCAGAGGGAGAAAGAAAACTAAGCACCGCAAAGGGAACGACTGAAACATGTAGAGCCTTACCTGTGCATGTGTTCGTCCGTCGTCCGGTCTCGAAAAGCCTAACCGGCACTAATACTACGACACACCAAAAGGGACTCGTTGGTTGAGGCGGGACGAACGAACGGAACAATCCCGCAAACGGCTAGAAGAAAGCTAGGCAAACAAGTTTTCTGGACCCAGTGGAATTCAAAGTATCTGAAACGAGCTGGAAGAAGCTTCTAAAGGCAAGATCTTCGTCCTGCGAACGATCGACTTAATGCACCTAGCGCATGATCCACCGATCAACCGATTTTCGTTAGATAACTCCGTCAATATGTACATTGCGTGTGTGAAATATGTTGTGTAGCCTCTTTTGGGTCGCATTAGTTGGAGTCCGATTCAGATTACACTGGATATTCGTTTTTTATTTTTCGTTTGGACTTTTGAAAATGAGATCTACTCTGATGAGCAATCCTTATTCTGTAGCATTAACCTTGGCAGATGTGCAATCCATTTTTTGCCCCCAGCGTACCGGTAAAGTGAAGTAACAATTGCAGTTCACATTTTTTCACGTTTCCCGGCAGAAGTAATCAGGCGCGGGGCATCCCTTTCGATTGTTTAATCGAATGCTTTCACGTTTAACGCAACAAGCCATCGAATGCGCTGGCCATTCTGCTTTTCTGCAGCGCCCGTTGATATTCCTGACCTCGGCCATCACGGTTCCGACCCGTCCGACAGGTATCGGGGTTCCGGTCGGGGGTCCGCAAGCGCTGTAGAGGTTTCGCGGGACGCAGAACATCGGCCCCAGCCGTGGATCGACACCAGAGTGTCACGTGCATCCGGCGGACTCCAATCCACTCCACCACCGCATTGGGCAAAACGCGATCGCGTTTGTTCTTGGCCAATGATGCGTGCCCTTGTCGGTTGCTCGGACATTACACTTGGCCAAATGGGTCTAGCTTTTTTTTCCTACGGTGAACTCATTGAACCGGCAAACCTGGCGATTGGGACGAAGAAGAAACGGCCTGATACGGGACACTAACGGACATTCAATAAGAGACGACAAAGCGAGGTACACATAAAAAAGAATACCATAAAAGACACCAGACCAATGAAATCCACATAAGACACTGAGCAGGACAGCTAAATGTTGGCAAGAAACAGCTAAATGTTGGCTCAACACGCTGTGTAGAAATATAATAAACAATATTTTCTCAATACCAATTTTTCAATACCATCCTGAAACAAAAATTCGTTGATACATCACAGTATTACTCGCCTGTTCCAAATTGGTACAACACGCACCTCGCGCAGCCAAATCTGTCGTTGCGATGGCCAACAATTAATCATTCGCCCCAACCGGCTATGAAGTGTTAACATGACGGCGTACATCTGTTGACAAGGATCCCTTAACGAGCGGTTGCAGTTGCAACGAACGTGCAAACTGCACCTCGAGGGAGTGAACTGGACAGGGCCGACCGGCGCGGCAAACCCGATCGCAACCTGGGGGCGTCAACAACAATGTCCCGTGAGGACGTTCGATTGCGGAGAGTGTCTGATTTACGTGCGGAATAAGACACTGAGCAGGACAGCTAAATGTTGGCAAGAAACAGCTAAATGTTGGCTCAACACGCTGTGTAGAAATATAATAAACAATATTTTCTCAATACCAATTTTTCAATACCATCCTGAAACAAAAATTCGTTGATACATCACAGTATTACTCGCCTGTTCCAAATTGGTACAACACGCACCTCGCGCAGCCAAATCTGTCGTTGCGATGGCCAACAATCAATCATTCGCCCCAACCGGCTATGAAGTGTTAACATGACGGCGTACATCTGTTGACAAGGATCCCTTAACGAGCGGTTGCAGTTGCAACGAACGTGCAAACTGCACCTCGAGGGAGTGAACTGGACAGGGCCGACCGGCGCGGCAAACCCGATCGCAACCTGGGGGCGTCAACAACAATGTCCCGTGAGGACGTTCGATTGCGGAGAGTGTCTGATTTACGTGCGGAATAGGAAAATGAGGTCGAACCAATCGCATTCACCTCAGTGCTTAGCCGTTAGAGGAGGACTCGGCAGCTGCTGGTGACTATTGGCCAGGGTCATCCGTGCCGTGCCAAGAGTGTGTAGTTTTCGATAAAATCAGGACATTTATCACGGATCGAAACACCGAAAATATCAATAGCAACATTTAAATGGGATTAAAATATTAGTCGCTTTTCCGTAAATGTCCATTTCGCTGACCAATGACTCCCTCTGATGATCGGATTTTTTAAAGTTACAGTTAAATTGTTAAATGCCAGCTCTAAATACCCTTCATCTTTTAACGTGGCATGATTCCCTATAACTTCGCAACCTTCCGTCAGCGTGTTTTTATTTTACCGATAAATTCGCAAATAAGTCAATATTCGCATCAGGATAGCCATCGCCGACCGTAAACTGTGATACACATCGTTCCGTGTTTAATCTGTGTTCTGTATACACCCAGGACACCATTTGAAGGGGATAGCAATCCGGCCGGGTGTGACCCGGCAATGCGGAAAGAGTCAAACCACCACGAAAAGGACAATCGGAGGGTATAGATTTACATACACCTCGCCATGCTTTCGTACCTGGTGTGTGAACTGTTGTTGCGAGAGTGATTCGTAAAGATTGTGCAATGGTTTGGGACTGACACAGTGCCGTGTTCTAGCGTAGGCTCCTACGAGGACTCTCCCTTACGGATACCATTGTGAGCCAGCAGCACGGCGTATGTTTGGCCCAATCCTTGGTGAATTCAATAGCCGCGTAAAACCAACATATGAATTGTGAACATTGATCAGCTTGTGCCCTTCGTGGGGTTTTTGGCCGTGATTAGTGAATCTGCTGGCACACCAGCAGATGTTTCGATACGCCACCGGAATAAATGCAACCTCCCGGTGCAATTGTCTAGCAGCCAAAGGTTAGATCACAATCGGAGGGGAGAAAAGCATGTACCGCGCGATGCATTATCGGGTGCAGGCAACGATTATGATGGCGACGAAATATAGCAGCAGAGGCAGAGATTTTTTTCGTTTTATTGCCTGCATCATTATTTGAGTTTGGTTGATTCCGCTGCCGATGGCGCTTACGGCCCTGCGATCAGCGGTGCTACGCATCTTTTCACGTATCATTATGATCTGTGCTTCCATAATGTGAAAAATCATATCCTATATTCGTCCGTCTGTCCAAATGACAATTAATTTGCATTTAAATTCATCTTCTTCTTACTTCCATTTCATATTTCAATCTGCCTCATTAGATTGTAATGTAATTTTTTTTTTTAATAAAACGACACAACAATTGATCGAATATGTCGAGAAGCTGTTGGTTGGTCGTTTTGGTTAATTTCTAATTTAATTTCAAATTTTTGTTAACTAGTTTTGATCAAATCGTGTAACAGACTACAGAAAGAAAACGTTAATTTTTAAAACAGATTTCGGACGGTTTCAAATTTCAAGCCTGAAATATTTCA
>NW_026454947.1:0-5577 GCF_943734635.1 Anopheles cruzii | reverse complement strand
ATGAAAACATGGTAGCATCATGCTGCCCGAGGGCGGATCAAATGGTGCCCACCAACAACAGAAAGACGGCGTTTTCGCACGAACGTAACGAACGATGTTGCCTGGGACTAGAAGGGCACACTTTGGGACCCCGTGCCCGATGAATGCATGCATCTTTTGCACACCGGACTGGAAGGTGACCGACGATTGAAATGGAATAGCATTTCAGGTGCTGGTGCTGCTGTTGATACTATTAGCGACTAACAGTAATAGTTACAATGCTTTAATCCTCTCACGGAAAAGTCAACAAATTGCCGGTAAAAACATGCAACGGGATGAGAAAATGCCATCCGGCGCGGTCGCAACGGTTTAATATTTGCTCGAAAACTACGGCGGTGGTAAAACCTAACCGGGTGCGCGATGAAAATGAAAGTAATAGAAGCGGAATGCACCCGTTGGAATTAAACATGAAACACGAGAAACACGGGATAATTGTTTTGTTCCAGGGTAGCTGCCGCAGATAAACCGCCTTTAATTACCGGCCACCAATTAGCCGTTTAAAAGTCTCGAGCTACTTCGTCCGAAAGTATGACAAGCTGGTTGAAGTTGTCCGGTGAAATAAAAATGATTGCCCAAACGTGGAGTGTATAATTGCCGCACCGTCTCGTGGGGTAGAATTTTAATGGAAATCAATCAATTAGCATGGTCAGCGTTCTAAAACCACAGCCATCAATCAGCAGCCTCACGTAGTTGCGATGCGAAGCGCTTGGCATTGGCCTTTCGCGGGCACGAAATTTGATCTAGCTGCGCTGCGCAGTGTCGGATGACGTATTCAGGAGGTTAGCACAATTTCCCCGTTGGCGTGAGCCATAAAGTTTACCTTCAGAAGGGGGAGAGACGGCCGGCCTAGTCACGCCGAATGACACTGACCTAACGCTGGCCGGACCGCGGAGAGGATCGGTCCGCGTGGTCAGCCATGTGCAACGAGTGTGGCGTACCGGAATTCAAGGGCCAGAGGGATGACCACGCACACTTGCTGCGGTCGGTGGCGCGCAACTCACGAGAGAAGTGCGTGTTATCCGTCGACGGGCGCGATTTATGCTGCCGCTGACCATTTACCCATAGGTGCGCGTTCTCGGCCGCGGGGGGGTCTTTCCCATAATGCTTTGTGTTTTAGTGCTTCTCTCCCAACGAGGAAGGGAACCTAAAAGTTATTTAATTACATTTTTTTTACTCCCCACTTGGCCCCCTCGGGAGTGCGTTGTTTTATGTAAACCGTAACTCTGGTCCCACCGCGGGCCGTGACGAGGTGTTTCGCACACACACACACATGCGCACTTAATGCGGCACGGAGTCGTTATGTTTGTTTTCCTCGCACTTTCCTCGTAGCTACTTAACATTTTCCCATCCGGAGATGGTAATCACATTTTGTGTTTCTGTGTGTGTTTGGTGGGCCCCGATTCTGTTCTCTCCTCTCCGTCTGCTGCTGTCCGACAGGTAATTTCGATTCAAATTTTGGATTCCTTCTGGTTCCCCGCTTGCGGAGCATCGAACGCTCCGCTCGTTTTGGACGACGGGACAACGGCCCTCGACCAGCTCTTTTCTTCTCTGCCACTCGCCGTGAGCATTATTTGAAACAATAGCGAAACTAAGTGCACCTTAGTGCGGCCGGGATGCACCCGTGTGCACCTTGCACCTTGCTGCAAACGTGGGCGCAATGTAAACACACAACATGTGCGCGACGTGATCGGGACGGATCGGGCCGCCGCACAACAATTGATGTTGGGTCGCCCTTTCGTTGCACAGAAAAAAGGCCCCCATTGATGGATGTAGCTGGGGGGTGCACTTTGGCGCATAATGCCTCCCCGTGGCCCCTGGCTCATTCTAATGCAACGGGTGCTCCTTCTATCGTTTCCAGGTGCACCGATGACGATGGCGAATCGACGGCTTCCCCAGTTTGTGGAGACGATCAGACGAGGTGCGAACCTCGTTACCACCTTTAAAAGCACCCCAACCCGTGGCCCGATGAACCCACAACTTTATGGGGTCCGAGATAAAACGCTATCATTAAATGTGTACACTTCAACCGGGAGTTGTGCACGGAAAGCGATGATGGCGTTCGAGGGCAGGTGCTCTTTTGAAATGCAAATTTAAAGATAAACTCTGCCCGACGCTTGCTGGTGCAGGAATTATTATTCGTTGGAAAATGGGAGGTTTTCGCGCACCGTTTCTGTAGCTCTATACATGTTTCGTCGCTCATTATTTTAACCGTAAACATAAACACGATATACGTTGGTTTATGGAACACAACAGTGGCGATCTATTTAATATATTAAATCGTGTAAAGAATACGCGTTCAAAGTTACGGAGTTTTTTACATGAGAATAACGCTATGGTATGCTTTCATGTGGTAAAATAGTCAAAGCTGCCGAAAACTTTGTTAACTTTACGGTTGGTCTAAGAGATACCTCGCTATCGGGCGGAATGACCAGAAACAAAATGTGTAACTTTATATCTTCTCAAGGAGGAGCTATCCAGAAATAATTTAGGCTCATAACTTAGATTCACCGGATCTTGAGCTGTCTACGCCTTGAGTTGATACGACCCAAACATTTCGATTTCACTCAAAACCAGGGTTTCAAACACAGACCACACTGTGCGAAAACAAATCAAACTGCAACAGTCACCGGCAACCCGTCGACAGATCGAGCTCCGATTGAGCGCTCACGGTAATTAAAAGATCCACTTCTCATCCGGCAGCAATTAGGCTGATGAAACTTTAAATTTTCAGCCCACCCGCCCCTCCGAGGAGACGGTTTAATATTTCAATCATAACGCGATCAGCAAACACAACAAGCCTTCAACTCCTGGTAATTGGAAGAAGCCTTTAATCTCGCACAAAGCGCCTGGGATGGCGCTCGACCGACGAGCATCTCGGGGACGGCAACCTTCAGACGACAACGCGCCCCATCAATGCCCATCAATCATCCGCGCGGGGGTGCGGTTGCGAAAAACAACATGAAACCGTGCGGCGAGCAGCGTGACAGAGCCGACGATCGCGCCGAAGAAAACCCGCTCCGTCCGGAATGTCCACAGCCGGGTGTGTTTGGGGTGGTTTGGGGTGGTGGCCGCGGAAAAGGTTAGCTTCCCAGTCGTTCTGTGGCTGCGCGTATGTGTGCGGTGGTGGCCAGGCCGGGACTAGGCCCCCCTTTGGGGGCAGCCTTTTGATGGTTCAGCGCAAAGAACGACCCCGCAGAAGGTGTGCGAAAGCATAAAACGAGAAAAATAAAAACACTTAACGATAACGACGCAGTCGTGCCGTGCTGCAGCGACTGCCACTGATGATGATGATGATGATGATGATTGCTGGCTGGCGAAAGTCACACATCATATGGCGCGGAGTCACACAAGCTGAAGAAGAGAATCTTCTGCCCGTGGACAGACGCATCCTGTCGAGGTTGCCAGTTCACGTGGACACCGCCACTTATCAAGTAGTACATCGTCCTCCCGGGGGAAGATAAGAGCTGCCCAACATCGAGCTGTGAGACCGTGTTATCAGAGAAAATTAATCGCGGTCACTTGGAACAATAAATAACGAGTGATTCGAATCGATTGGACGAATACATGAGTCATTAATTGTCCGGCCCCATTATCGCGCCAGCGGATGACGGCAATGTCATCAAGTAGGTGCCAACGACGGGCCCGATAAGATATCGTGCTGTCCTCCAAGCGCGGAAAACCTGCCGGAGGATGGCACGAATGCGATTGTTGCGTGTGGTTAACGATTTGTGTGCCCTGTTTTTTATCCCGGCACTGGTGGCCATTCCGACTGCAGGAGTTCGGCCAGAAAATGGATTCTGCGTGGCTCCACGTCGTCGTGTGGAGGTTGTTCTTTCAATCTCGGCGTGTCTGAAGATACCACCGATCACACACATACACACGTTCGCGATCGCACACAAAAGAGCCACAGACACAGGCGCATTCGTTTGGCACATGCAGACGGACCGAGAAACAAAACATAGAACAAAAGTAACACAAAATCCGAAACGGGTTTTCGTTTGGGGCACCTGCACGATCACGGCGATCGCGGCGAACACGTCACAATCGCACGGCCGCGCACTGTTTTCCGGCATTTTAATGGCACCTAATTACACTCCACCGAATGTTGGTTTCGGTCATTTACACTTACGCAGCGAAAGGTACGCACGGGCACAGGAAACGATCCGGTCCGGTTCGGGGTCAAATACACGCCTGATCGCGCGATCCGCAAGACCAACAACCGAACGAAACGCAACAAACGTTTTCAGCTTAGACGTTATTAATATTATTGTAGCGAAACAAACACCTTTTTATAATGTTATTTTGCTCCTTCTCTCGGATGTTCGAAATCAATCTGTACTTAACGTATTCGAAAATATTACCAACAGCGGAACGAAAACGCACCAACCTTGTTTGTTTGTGTTTTGTTTTGAAATATTTCAGTTTCTGTACTTTCTGTTTCTGGCGTTTTCGTCCTGACCTGACCTTTCTTAACCGAAACTGACCAACTTTTCTCTTCTCTCTCTGTATTTCTCTATTCTCTCTTGTTTCCTTGCGCGCTCTCTGGTTTTTCGACCCGAAGTCTAAACATTACTTACGAACGGGAAAGGGATAGCTGAGCGCTAGAGCGAGACCTACTAAGCTCAACTACACTTTGCGATTCTCTCTCGATTTCCTGCGCTCTTTGGTTTTTTCGACCGAAGCTAAATATGAGAGAGGGGGAAAGTCCAGCGAATGGAAAGTTCGCAAAGCTCGACGGTAGATGGCGCGCAGGTGAGTTTCAACAGAAAGCTCAGAAACTCAGTTTTTCGCGCATTTTCAACTATTCCTCTTCAAGCATGAATTGTTTGGGCTAATTTCTTTAGAAAAGGATTCTTTCATTCCCTGTTTGCCATTTGCTGTTTGTTATTCGTTTTTTAATGAAAAAACCGTTACGGAATTGTTAACACAGAATTAACATAACCATCGTCAATTGTTGTCCAATTAATTTTCTTAGTTCTGGGAATTTTTCCTTAGCAAGATCATTTTATTCGTAATATTAGCGCGCAAATCAAATGGCACTATTGGTTTTTATCGTAACCATCAACTGTCTCTGTTAGCACGCCCTTCAACAATCTTAATATTTATGCATTCAGCGTATGCTAAAAACAGATAAATTTAGTTTAGCTTAGTTCAGTTTAGAACGCAACCTTGCCAAATCGGTGGTACGGCTAAAGAGTGAAATATTGCGACTAGCATCTCGTCATCATGTGGACACATTCGGCCGTTGAACCTGTTCCTGCCTATATTGCTTAGTCATTCATTCTATCAAAACACTCTTATCGTGCTACGGTCTTAGTTTGGCAGTTGGTGGCAGCAAAAGAGTGCGCATGGTCTTGAATCGTCGCTCTTATCATCTAATCTCGCGCCGCACACCGCAATCAAGCTTCATTTATACGTACACTATCAACGGTTTTGGCAACGAACCACAGAACTTCAATTTGGCCACAGCTCTAGTTAGTTTTCGGTTTGCCCCTACCGAGCGTCGCTGTTTTCGGCCTGGTTAACCGCTTGAAAATC
>NW_026454946.1:0-5577 GCF_943734635.1 Anopheles cruzii | reverse complement strand
ATGAAAACATGGTAGCATCATGCTGCCCGAGGGCGGATCAAATGGTGCCCACCAACAACAGAAAGACGGCGTTTTCGCACGAACGTAACGAACGATGTTGCCTGGGACTAGAAGGGCACACTTTGGGACCCCGTGCCCGATGAATGCATGCATCTTTTGCACACCGGACTGGAAGGTGACCGACGATTGAAATGGAATAGCATTTCAGGTGCTGGTGCTGCTGTTGATACTATTAGCGACTAACAGTAATAGTTACAATGCTTTAATCCTCTCACGGAAAAGTCAACAAATTGCCGGTAAAAACATGCAACGGGATGAGAAAATGCCATCCGGCGCGGTCGCAACGGTTTAATATTTGCTCGAAAACTACGGCGGTGGTAAAACCTAACCGGGTGCGCGATGAAAATGAAAGTAATAGAAGCGGAATGCACCCGTTGGAATTAAACATGAAACACGAGAAACACGGGATAATTGTTTTGTTCCAGGGTAGCTGCCGCAGATAAACCGCCTTTAATTACCGGCCACCAATTAGCCGTTTAAAAGTCTCGAGCTACTTCGTCCGAAAGTATGACAAGCTGGTTGAAGTTGTCCGGTGAAATAAAAATGATTGCCCAAACGTGGAGTGTATAATTGCCGCACCGTCTCGTGGGGTAGAATTTTAATGGAAATCAATCAATTAGCATGGTCAGCGTTCTAAAACCACAGCCATCAATCAGCAGCCTCACGTAGTTGCGATGCGAAGCGCTTGGCATTGGCCTTTCGCGGGCACGAAATTTGATCTAGCTGCGCTGCGCAGTGTCGGATGACGTATTCAGGAGGTTAGCACAATTTCCCCGTTGGCGTGAGCCATAAAGTTTACCTTCAGAAGGGGGAGAGACGGCCGGCCTAGTCACGCCGAATGACACTGACCTAACGCTGGCCGGACCGCGGAGAGGATCGGTCCGCGTGGTCAGCCATGTGCAACGAGTGTGGCGTACCGGAATTCAAGGGCCAGAGGGATGACCACGCACACTTGCTGCGGTCGGTGGCGCGCAACTCACGAGAGAAGTGCGTGTTATCCGTCGACGGGCGCGATTTATGCTGCCGCTGACCATTTACCCATAGGTGCGCGTTCTCGGCCGCGGGGGGGTCTTTCCCATAATGCTTTGTGTTTTAGTGCTTCTCTCCCAACGAGGAAGGGAACCTAAAAGTTATTTAATTACATTTTTTTTACTCCCCACTTGGCCCCCTCGGGAGTGCGTTGTTTTATGTAAACCGTAACTCTGGTCCCACCGCGGGCCGTGACGAGGTGTTTCGCACACACACACACATGCGCACTTAATGCGGCACGGAGTCGTTATGTTTGTTTTCCTCGCACTTTCCTCGTAGCTACTTAACATTTTCCCATCCGGAGATGGTAATCACATTTTGTGTTTCTGTGTGTGTTTGGTGGGCCCCGATTCTGTTCTCTCCTCTCCGTCTGCTGCTGTCCGACAGGTAATTTCGATTCAAATTTTGGATTCCTTCTGGTTCCCCGCTTGCGGAGCATCGAACGCTCCGCTCGTTTTGGACGACGGGACAACGGCCCTCGACCAGCTCTTTTCTTCTCTGCCACTCGCCGTGAGCATTATTTGAAACAATAGCGAAACTAAGTGCACCTTAGTGCGGCCGGGATGCACCCGTGTGCACCTTGCACCTTGCTGCAAACGTGGGCGCAATGTAAACACACAACATGTGCGCGACGTGATCGGGACGGATCGGGCCGCCGCACAACAATTGATGTTGGGTCGCCCTTTCGTTGCACAGAAAAAAGGCCCCCATTGATGGATGTAGCTGGGGGGTGCACTTTGGCGCATAATGCCTCCCCGTGGCCCCTGGCTCATTCTAATGCAACGGGTGCTCCTTCTATCGTTTCCAGGTGCACCGATGACGATGGCGAATCGACGGCTTCCCCAGTTTGTGGAGACGATCAGACGAGGTGCGAACCTCGTTACCACCTTTAAAAGCACCCCAACCCGTGGCCCGATGAACCCACAACTTTATGGGGTCCGAGATAAAACGCTATCATTAAATGTGTACACTTCAACCGGGAGTTGTGCACGGAAAGCGATGATGGCGTTCGAGGGCAGGTGCTCTTTTGAAATGCAAATTTAAAGATAAACTCTGCCCGACGCTTGCTGGTGCAGGAATTATTATTCGTTGGAAAATGGGAGGTTTTCGCGCACCGTTTCTGTAGCTCTATACATGTTTCGTCGCTCATTATTTTAACCGTAAACATAAACACGATATACGTTGGTTTATGGAACACAACAGTGGCGATCTATTTAATATATTAAATCGTGTAAAGAATACGCGTTCAAAGTTACGGAGTTTTTTACATGAGAATAACGCTATGGTATGCTTTCATGTGGTAAAATAGTCAAAGCTGCCGAAAACTTTGTTAACTTTACGGTTGGTCTAAGAGATACCTCGCTATCGGGCGGAATGACCAGAAACAAAATGTGTAACTTTATATCTTCTCAAGGAGGAGCTATCCAGAAATAATTTAGGCTCATAACTTAGATTCACCGGATCTTGAGCTGTCTACGCCTTGAGTTGATACGACCCAAACATTTCGATTTCACTCAAAACCAGGGTTTCAAACACAGACCACACTGTGCGAAAACAAATCAAACTGCAACAGTCACCGGCAACCCGTCGACAGATCGAGCTCCGATTGAGCGCTCACGGTAATTAAAAGATCCACTTCTCATCCGGCAGCAATTAGGCTGATGAAACTTTAAATTTTCAGCCCACCCGCCCCTCCGAGGAGACGGTTTAATATTTCAATCATAACGCGATCAGCAAACACAACAAGCCTTCAACTCCTGGTAATTGGAAGAAGCCTTTAATCTCGCACAAAGCGCCTGGGATGGCGCTCGACCGACGAGCATCTCGGGGACGGCAACCTTCAGACGACAACGCGCCCCATCAATGCCCATCAATCATCCGCGCGGGGGTGCGGTTGCGAAAAACAACATGAAACCGTGCGGCGAGCAGCGTGACAGAGCCGACGATCGCGCCGAAGAAAACCCGCTCCGTCCGGAATGTCCACAGCCGGGTGTGTTTGGGGTGGTTTGGGGTGGTGGCCGCGGAAAAGGTTAGCTTCCCAGTCGTTCTGTGGCTGCGCGTATGTGTGCGGTGGTGGCCAGGCCGGGACTAGGCCCCCCTTTGGGGGCAGCCTTTTGATGGTTCAGCGCAAAGAACGACCCCGCAGAAGGTGTGCGAAAGCATAAAACGAGAAAAATAAAAACACTTAACGATAACGACGCAGTCGTGCCGTGCTGCAGCGACTGCCACTGATGATGATGATGATGATGATGATTGCTGGCTGGCGAAAGTCACACATCATATGGCGCGGAGTCACACAAGCTGAAGAAGAGAATCTTCTGCCCGTGGACAGACGCATCCTGTCGAGGTTGCCAGTTCACGTGGACACCGCCACTTATCAAGTAGTACATCGTCCTCCCGGGGGAAGATAAGAGCTGCCCAACATCGAGCTGTGAGACCGTGTTATCAGAGAAAATTAATCGCGGTCACTTGGAACAATAAATAACGAGTGATTCGAATCGATTGGACGAATACATGAGTCATTAATTGTCCGGCCCCATTATCGCGCCAGCGGATGACGGCAATGTCATCAAGTAGGTGCCAACGACGGGCCCGATAAGATATCGTGCTGTCCTCCAAGCGCGGAAAACCTGCCGGAGGATGGCACGAATGCGATTGTTGCGTGTGGTTAACGATTTGTGTGCCCTGTTTTTTATCCCGGCACTGGTGGCCATTCCGACTGCAGGAGTTCGGCCAGAAAATGGATTCTGCGTGGCTCCACGTCGTCGTGTGGAGGTTGTTCTTTCAATCTCGGCGTGTCTGAAGATACCACCGATCACACACATACACACGTTCGCGATCGCACACAAAAGAGCCACAGACACAGGCGCATTCGTTTGGCACATGCAGACGGACCGAGAAACAAAACATAGAACAAAAGTAACACAAAATCCGAAACGGGTTTTCGTTTGGGGCACCTGCACGATCACGGCGATCGCGGCGAACACGTCACAATCGCACGGCCGCGCACTGTTTTCCGGCATTTTAATGGCACCTAATTACACTCCACCGAATGTTGGTTTCGGTCATTTACACTTACGCAGCGAAAGGTACGCACGGGCACAGGAAACGATCCGGTCCGGTTCGGGGTCAAATACACGCCTGATCGCGCGATCCGCAAGACCAACAACCGAACGAAACGCAACAAACGTTTTCAGCTTAGACGTTATTAATATTATTGTAGCGAAACAAACACCTTTTTATAATGTTATTTTGCTCCTTCTCTCGGATGTTCGAAATCAATCTGTACTTAACGTATTCGAAAATATTACCAACAGCGGAACGAAAACGCACCAACCTTGTTTGTTTGTGTTTTGTTTTGAAATATTTCAGTTTCTGTACTTTCTGTTTCTGGCGTTTTCGTCCTGACCTGACCTTTCTTAACCGAAACTGACCAACTTTTCTCTTCTCTCTCTGTATTTCTCTATTCTCTCTTGTTTCCTTGCGCGCTCTCTGGTTTTTCGACCCGAAGTCTAAACATTACTTACGAACGGGAAAGGGATAGCTGAGCGCTAGAGCGAGACCTACTAAGCTCAACTACACTTTGCGATTCTCTCTCGATTTCCTGCGCTCTTTGGTTTTTTCGACCGAAGCTAAATATGAGAGAGGGGGAAAGTCCAGCGAATGGAAAGTTCGCAAAGCTCGACGGTAGATGGCGCGCAGGTGAGTTTCAACAGAAAGCTCAGAAACTCAGTTTTTCGCGCATTTTCAACTATTCCTCTTCAAGCATGAATTGTTTGGGCTAATTTCTTTAGAAAAGGATTCTTTCATTCCCTGTTTGCCATTTGCTGTTTGTTATTCGTTTTTTAATGAAAAAACCGTTACGGAATTGTTAACACAGAATTAACATAACCATCGTCAATTGTTGTCCAATTAATTTTCTTAGTTCTGGGAATTTTTCCTTAGCAAGATCATTTTATTCGTAATATTAGCGCGCAAATCAAATGGCACTATTGGTTTTTATCGTAACCATCAACTGTCTCTGTTAGCACGCCCTTCAACAATCTTAATATTTATGCATTCAGCGTATGCTAAAAACAGATAAATTTAGTTTAGCTTAGTTCAGTTTAGAACGCAACCTTGCCAAATCGGTGGTACGGCTAAAGAGTGAAATATTGCGACTAGCATCTCGTCATCATGTGGACACATTCGGCCGTTGAACCTGTTCCTGCCTATATTGCTTAGTCATTCATTCTATCAAAACACTCTTATCGTGCTACGGTCTTAGTTTGGCAGTTGGTGGCAGCAAAAGAGTGCGCATGGTCTTGAATCGTCGCTCTTATCATCTAATCTCGCGCCGCACACCGCAATCAAGCTTCATTTATACGTACACTATCAACGGTTTTGGCAACGAACCACAGAACTTCAATTTGGCCACAGCTCTAGTTAGTTTTCGGTTTGCCCCTACCGAGCGTCGCTGTTTTCGGCCTGGTTAACCGCTTGAAAATC